>NC_060268.1:32139756-32289988 GCF_021613505.1 Equus quagga | reverse complement strand
TTTTTTTTAAAGATTTTATTTTTCCTTTTTCTCCCCAAAGCCCCCCGGTACATAGTTGTGTATTCCTCGTTGTGGGTTCCTCCAGTTGTGGCATGTGGGACGCCGCCTCAGCGTGGTCCGATGAGCAGTGCCATGTCCGCGCCCAGGACTCGAACCGACGAAACACTGGGCCGCCTGCAGCCGAGCGCGCGAACCCAACCACTCGGCCACGGGGCCAGCCCCTGTCTCTCCCCTCTTTGCAGATCTCTCATCTTGCAAACCCCAACCCAAATCTCTCTAAACTACCAGCTCAGCTTTTGATATATGAAACTTCCTCAAAAAAAAAAAAAAGACATTTCAAAGGGCAGAATGAGGGGTACTGGAAAATGCTACAGCAAAAGATGCCTCTTTGGCATATGGATTATTTTGAGCTAAAGGCCATAAGAACCAAGATGCAGAAAAAGCTCTAAAAACAGTGCACATGTTTTCCTTCGTAAGGCAACTTACATTTATGAAGGAAATTTCAATTTGTAAAAGGTGGCTCCTTCTCCTACGCCAAGAAGAGTAAGAACACTTAAGAACTCTTATCAATGGAAAAGGCACAGACTTTAAACCTGCATAACAAACCTTACTAAACAACCCTTGTCTACCATACTTTTCCTGGTCGCCTTCCCGTAACTTCCCTCCCCAGAAGCCCAAAACTCCTTTTCCTTTAACCTAAGATGGCATGTAAGCCCATGATCTAACCACCCCTTGGAGCTACCCATGTCTGGGTGCTCCCATGTATAAGTGTGATGTACATGCTAATAAACCTCTATTTTTCTCTTTTTCTAAAAAAGTCCTGTCTACCTCCAAAATCGTTCCCCCAAAAGCACGTGACTCAGAAGACCAAGGCAAAAAAGTGTTTTGAAAGATGTTGGTCTTTACCAATGAACCACGACACTTTAGAAAAGAGAAACAGGTATCGCCCCCATATGATGGAACACAATACAGGTTAGTCTTGATTAAGGAAATAGACGAATTGGTTTAAAAAAGCAAAAACAAGGGGTCGGCCCTGTGGCCAAGTGGTTAAAGTTCTGCATGTTCCACTTTGGCAGCCCAGGGTTTGCAGGTTCAGATCCCGGGTGCAGACTACTCCACTCATCAGGGAGCATCCCACATACAAAAGTAGAGGACAACTGGCACGGATGTTGGCTCAGGGTTAATCTTCCTCAAGCCAAAAAAAAGAGGAGGACTGGCAACAGATGTTCACTCAGGGTAAATCTGCCTCACACACACACACAAAAAAAAAAACAAAATAAAAGCAAGAACAAAAAACCTAGCCAGTGGCCTGCTTCCTGCAGAGGTGAATTACAGACAGCATTTCAGGAAAGTAGTGAAGTAAGGTGACCCAAAGGGAATAGCAACTCTTCCTCCTGCCTCAGCCCCATACACAGACTATGGCATTATATATTCAAAGCCTACAGAAACACAGATTACTCAGGGAGATGTTTACATCTAGCCAGAGAACTTGAGAAACCTAAGTGGGAGGAGATAGTCCATTTCCCAGAGCCTGGCTTTTTTTAACATGTTGACAAGGAAAGGAGGTTTGTAGCCTTCTTTCCCTTTTCCCACTTTAGTAACTTTTATATTACAGGGCACAAGATGACTGCTTTGTCAGCACTTCTGCACAGATGCTAAACACAGGGCTGTTTCAATTCCCTTGCAAGGCCAGCCTGTTGGTGCAAGCTCCTATTTGCTCCACAAGGATACAATTCCCATGGTTTAGCATCTCTACAAGATCAAGCAAATCAGATTAATGGTTGTAATTCTGTCAACACACAGGCTGAGACCTGCTGAGAATAAAGCTGATTTTTAACATGGAGACTATGTGCCTCTAAAAATAATAGCTCCTGTTAAAACAAAATCCCAACAAGAAATTCTGAGTAACCCCCAAACACTATCTACCAACAGTGCAATCACTGTCTATTATTAAATATCTCTGATAAATATTCACAATTACGCAAGTAAAGTTTTAATAAGAAAACCATTAAAGGCAAGATCATCTAAAACATACCACTGCCTGGGATGACATGCATGAGTCCAAAGCTTTCATATAAAATTAGACTTTGAGTCACTATATGTGAGGTAGGAGAGAAGGGCTTCTGAACCCTCTATGAAGGATGTTTACTCTCATTCCTCCCATTCCTCTTCCTTTGGGGACAGATCCACCAATTTTCTGTCCGGAGAGGGAGGAAGGCAAGGATATAAGGACCACTCCCAGACAATCATGAGACTCATAGGACCCCATTCCCTTAGCCAAGGTATTCATTCTAGGCAGGGTTAAGCCTGTGACCGAAGACTGATCAATCACAGTTCTTTCCTAGGATTCACTTTGGAGCTAGAGGAGAAGAAAGCTCTCCTTGGGTCACAGAGCTAGACGGACATGAAACTAGAGCTTAAGAAGCCACTGAAAGGAAAAAGTCTGTGATAGCAAAGAGTAAGGCCAAGACAGAGAAAGAAGAGCAGAAATAAAAGACAGACCTAAAGAGACAGACAGAGACAAAGAGACAGAAATCAGGCTAGCAACCAGAAAAGCATCTGAATCTCAGGACCTGCCTGCGGGTAGACCAGCTTCCTTCCCAAGACATGAGAGTCTGGTCATGGCTCGGTTATGTTAGCCAAAAATGCCCATTTTAGCTTATGATTTTTTTCTGCTGAATTCCTGTCCCATACAACAGGAAGGATCCTAACTAAAATAGTCGACAATATACTCTAAAATTCAAAGTGGCCCCAAAGAGCAGATAAGACAGTTAACCTCTCTTTCTAAATGAGAAAATTGAACCACATAGCTATTCAGTAATTGCTTGCTGTTTTCTACAAGGGCAAAGAGAAATATATTCTTCTTAGACAAGAAAAATATGGTAAAACACGTTTTTTCAGGCTCGAAAGTCAGACTTTCTTCAATTCCCAGGGAAATTTGAAGAAAAGCAGTTTTTTTGCTTCCCCTGGGCAGAAGCCAATGCATTCACTAGTCATTCTGTAAAACGCACAATTACCAAGTCAGTACACTGGACAGCCAAGGAGAAAGGAGCAGCCTGGGACAGGCCCAGAGGCCCCGCAATCATCTCTAAAGCTGCATCTTTCATGCATCTTAATAGAGCTTGCTAAGCATTTGCACAGGCTGGTGAGAAAAATGTCTGTCCAAACACAGGTGGCTTCAACCAGTGCCACCCCTCTAAGACAGAGTGCTGTGAGGAACCTGAAGACTGCCATCCCCCATTAGCATCAGCTGTAAGACCAAAAAAGGATGGAGAAAGATAATGGGGAAAAAAATACACATTTTAGGGACAGAATACTTGCCTTTATTTTCCTTGTGGGCAAGTATTATTAGTAACAGTTACCATTCACTCCCCACTTACTCTGTGCCAGGAACTACTAAGCATTTTATAGTATCTCATTTAGTCCTTAAGACTTCCCCTATGAGGCAGGTAATACTATGCCCACTTTACAAACAAGAAACTAAAGTTCAAAAAGGTCAATGACTTGCCAAAATCATTAAGCTAGTAAGTGACTGGTCCAGGATTTGAGCCCATGTGACAGGTTTATGAGTTTAATCATTATGATGCACCATCTCCCAACTTTTATCCCTTGTTTCTCTCCAGTGAGGCCACTACTCCTTAGTTCCTACAGTATATCTAACCGCATTTTACTCATTGGTCCTACTACTGGGCTATAAACACAGTTGGGAAAAAGGATACTAAGGGTTAGCTCTCTCTGTCCAAGAAGAAGTAGAACTTTTATAACACTTTTAAAGCAATATCTTCTATAATAACAGGTAATCTGGTACGTAACTCTCAGTTTTCCCTCCTGAAAAAGGGTTAATAAGTCTGAGATCCAAGTAATCTTGTAATAAGCCCTAAGAACAGCTGAGCAATGGCTGTTGAATCCCAATGGTGTGCCCGTAAGATGCTACTTGCCGTAGACCACACAACATAACTCTCTCTGCCAGGAACTTAGATCGCCCAAGGTGGCATTGTCCATGATGACACACACCCTATATGTAAACACCGATCATGCTTTGGTACAACTGGAGCCATAGTGGAAGAAAGTCAGATCTCAAGCTACTTGACTTGGTCCTCTTAAAGGCTTGGGTCTGGACATTCACCTCTCCATGACTGAAGCACCCAAATTGCAGTCTATACCACTGGTCTTGGACTCTGCCTTTAGCCCATCAGAAGCATGTGAGTTTCAAAGTCAAACTCTCCAGGAGTCAGCAAGCAGCAGTGGGGATGACTAAAACAAAGCATTCTCTGTGGTAATCTCAACTGCAAATGGGGATACGGAAACTTCCCCCATTCACAACCTGCTCCAGCTACTTGTCCTTGAGTTAAGTAAGGACTTGGCTCTGGCTTCAGGGTGCAAGGGCACTGATTGTTATTTGGGGGCATCAGCACTTACATGCCTGAACTGAGTCTGTCTTTGCAGAACTTGAAGAGCTCTGGTGGAGGAAGGAAATGTTGATGGTGGTGGTCGTGGTGATGATGATGATTAAAGAAGGAAACAGTGTTGGTGAATGTCACCTATGAATATAAGCAGAAAGCAGCACCAGATAGCCTTCTAGTCATTGCCAGTCAATCACGAAGCAGCTTCTGTTCCCAAACCAACCCCACTGAGGTGCTCCCCCTCTGAACTAAACACATCCAGCTTCAAAATAAAGCGCTGTATCCATCCCTCCCTCCCTCGCCCGCCCTTCCGTCCTTCCTGTGCCAAGCTGGGAATGAGACTGCAGCGGCGGGTCAAAGGGACTCGGACCTGAGACTTAACTACAGTTCTGTAGTGAGGAGCCTTAAGGTGAGCCGGGGGGTCCCACCAACGCACTTTGGAGCTTGAGGAACCGACGCAGAAACGGAAGAAGGTAAGGTAACCGGGCAAAAGATTTGATGCCTTTTTCCGAGAGCCCTGAAGACCCGGCAGGCGGAGCAGGTAGCCTTTGGTCGGGAAGGAGAAGAGGCGGGGCAGACTGCCAGCAAGACAGACGAGGCTCTCTTTACCTGACCAGGTGCAGCAGCCGTAGCGGTTGCGGCGAGGATGCTGCGCTCGAGTCCAGAGACAGAGCCCAAAGCGGCCGCAGCGCCAGCCTCCGCCAAGGCCCCGCCCCCAGCCCCGAGACCCCGCCTCCCTAGCACGCGCCGGCCCGACGGGCTGTTTGGGGGAGGTAAGCTGTGAATTGATCGGCGTGACTGATGACCAATGGAAACGTGCAGCGGCGCCAGGGGTGGGCGGATGGCAAGGTGGGGCGGGGGACGTCGGCGCCCAATCAGCAGCGGAGCCGCTTGGGCCCGCAGGGTGCTGCGAGGTTATTGGGCAACGCAAATCCAGGCAGCTGGGCTGGAGGCGGTGGTCGCTAGGCTAGGTCAAGGGGGACCGCCTGGGCAGCAACCATTCCCCGATTCCTTGTCCTCAGCTTCCCTCCTGCCGGGCACCTCTCGCAGCGCAGGATGTGGACTGAGTCAAAGCGGTGGGGGGAAGGGAGCAGGTCCCAGACGACCACGATTCCCGAGGTTCCCACTCCCTGGAGACTCGGTATGGCTGTACCGCTCCGGTGGTCTGGTCAGCGCACCTTGCCTCTGCACACCCAGCCTAGCCATTCTCGATCATAACTGCTAAAAGGAGCAGAGGTGGAAGGCTTAAGAAGTAGAATCCACGTGTAAATCCAAACCCTTATATGAGTCCCCCCATACCCCCAAATCCGCCTCCAGATAGCTCTTTAATCAGAACCCCCGGCAGGTAAATTAATTTGACTGCTTGGAGTTAAGAGCTAAATAAGTTTGGGTGAAAAAATGAGCTAGGACCTTCGGCGATCCGGGAAAGGAAGACTGAGTTCCGACGTCAAAAGGCCCCGGCCTCGCATTGGAAGCTACCTGATTGCTGGAAAACTGTAGCGTTCAAGACAGTGTTGCCACTGATTCTGTGCTGGTGAATCCGTGTACACCATGATACCAAGGTAAAACTATTTTGCCCCCAAATGAGTGTCTAATCATTGCTGAGATTAATGAACTACCTTCAAACCTGTCGTAAGAGATGTGAAGCCTTAATGATACTGTGATTTGGGCTATGATTCGGGTGGCGTTTGAATCTATTCCAAGTAGGTAGGCAGGAAAGGTCATTGCCTTTAATCTGCTCCCTGATAAATGCAAAATTTGTCATGCATCTGGTACCTAAGAAGAGAATTCTATCCTGAGCAGATTCTGCTTTCAAGTAATAAATAAATGAAAAAAAATTGGGAAGATGTTTTAAAGTGATTTTTTCCCTCAGATTTTTTTTCTAGAAATAATAGCTTATGGGAACTCTGGTTTATTCTTACTCATGATATTAGCCAAAACTGATAGGCGCTTTATATATATGGATATCTTCTTCAATCTATACATCTACCTTGTGTAAATTCCACCTTACAGGTAAGAAAACTGAGGCTCAGAGAGGTCAAGTAGTTGTCCGAGGGTCACATAATTAGGTAGGAGTGGAGTTAATACTAAGTCAATACTTCTGTCTAAAGCCCATCGTTATCAGTTAGAAGAACCAGAAGCATTAACACAACTCTATTTCTTTGAAGCTTTTTTTTTTTAACCTGAAGAACTATCCCAAGGGGACCCAATTCCCACACTAGTGACTTCTTGAAACTGCAGCTTGAGATGCACTTCCAAGAGTGAAGCATCACCTCTGAAATGTGTTAGGAGCAATTGCAAGTCGGCCTTGCTCATAGAAGGGAGCTGTGATTTGATGGGACGGGAGTAATTTTTCCAGGGCTGAGTCTAACTAGATTTTAATCGATGTAGGAATCTCTTAATGTAAACCAACAAATTAATATAAAAGCCATAAGAGTGTAGTCCTAGAAAGGAAAAAGAGGATGATAACCCAAAGTTTTATTCCAGCATTGTTTCAACAGCTTTCAGAAGAGTTTCATAAATCCTATCCTGACCTTTAATCAAATCCAGAAATATGTACTTACTCTAAATTTGGGAAGGAGAAGTGTATAGCAGGTGGTTTAAAGTCAAATGAGAAGAAGAAAAATATTTTCCTAAAGAGTCTATTTCTAAAGACAAAATATAAATAAGTTAAAGGTTATAGATCAATACAAAAGTATATACTAATTACCAGGTTAATGGTATAGACATTTAGGGTTGTATAAGCTCCTTGTTTAATAAACAGTTACTAAGTGTCTAATATATCTTAGATACTGGGGATATTCATTCTAGTAAAACTCATTTCCTGACCTCAGAGAAGCACAGTTTAGTTGAAGACACACAATCTGGGTCAGACTTGAAGAGATCACTTTAGAAACATAATTGCTAGATTCACAACCACCCAACAGGATAGGTATTATACCCATTTCACAGACAAAGAAACTGAAACTAGAGAGAACAATAACTCACTTGAGGTGGCACAGTTGAGAAAAAAGTCTTAATCCCAAATCTTTCTGACCCAGAGGCCCAAATTTTTACAGTACATCATGCTGCCTTCTTAAGAAAAGAAGCAGGCCGGCCTGTGACGCAGCGGTTAAGTACGCACGTTCCACTTCAGCGGCTGGTTCGGATCCTGGGTGCAGACATGGCACCACTTGGCACGCCATGCTGTGGTAGGCATCCCACATATAAACTAGAGGAAGATGGGCACGGATGTTAGCTCAGGACCAGTCTTCCTCAGTGAAAAGAGGAGGATTGGCAGCAGTTAGCTCAGGGCTAATCTTCCTCAAAAAAAAAAAAAAAAATGAGAGAAAAGAAGCTCTCTCTGATGATCCCAGCAGAAATGCATCCCTCTCTGAAATACAGGAAATATACATGCAATGCCTGTGAATTTTAAAAAACTGAATTTGGGCAATTTGTTTATCGGACTACCCTACTTTCTAAATGGAACCAGGAAAATACAAAAAATAGTTCCTGCCTAGTTGGGGCTTCATGTGGTGTTTACATGTCCTCTTTTTAAGCCCCTAGTGGGAGGTAGAAGGATTTCATGTAATTTTCCATCCATTCCCGACCTCTCATTTACCTCTTGGTTCACTCTTAGTAAAATGGGATAGTGACGTTCACTCCAGTGTGTGGTCAGAAGATGAGCAGGATTGACCTCATCTGAAAGCTTGCTGGAAATGCAGAATCTCAGGTCCACTCCAGATCTATTGAATTGGAATCTGCATTTTCATAAAATACCCCAGGTGATTCCTATGCGCTAAAGTTTTGAGAAGGACAGTTTAGCCTCTGTAAAATGCATTTAATAACTCCAGAAGCTTACTGCCCAAAGAGGTTTGTTCCTGACCTTAGACTGGGGACAAAAAGGGAGGCGAGGGCGGGGGAGGGGAATGTCTGCATATTCACTTACACTTCTGCCGTTACTTCCAACAGCAGGAAACATTTCACCCACACATCACTGACTCTCAACTTCTCTCAAAAGATTAAACCATCCCTTATCTAGAAGAAGGGGAGAGAGAGAAACTTAAGCCAGGTTCCAATCTCAGATGGATCCTATCATATACCTGGAGCTTCCAAGTCCTACTCATTGTGACTTTCTACAGTCAATGAAAGCCCCGGTGTCATAGTTCAACTGCCAAGTGCTTCCTTTCAAAGAATGGAACAAACAGATCCTTCCACCATTAAGCTCCAGCTCACATGCCACTTCCTCCCTGAAGCCTTCGCTCACTTCCTCTCAAGAGTTCATTTCCAGCTCCATGCTTCTGTTGCATGTTGTGTGTACTTCTCTTATCTCCTTGTCCCTTTGAAAGGGTGGCACACATATGGTTTCCCCCTCTGGATTCAACACCACTTGCAGGCGGGGATTGGCTGTGGTTTACTTTATTTTGGCTGTGAAAAGCCCACAATGCCTTGCATATAATAAATGGTCTGCTTTGTTTAATTAAATTTAATTTAATTAACTTAAAAGAATCTCTGCCCTTTCCTGAGGTGCATGACTTCAGTGTGTGACCTAGAAAATCAGAAGAGGTGTTCAAAAATGAAGCAGAGAACCAGATGCAGAGAAAAAAACATAAACATTTTGGTGGCTGCATTTGGAAGGATTCCGATCTAGGCAGGAAAAAAGATGGGATGTGGCAGCTGACATCATCTGTGGCCTCAGAGTCCCATCTTCCCATTACGTGACCAGTCAGGGGCAAGGCGTTTCGTTGACCCAAGAGCTGATGTCTGGGAATGGGGCTCTGTAGATCCCACGTGTGGATGTCAAGGAGAGACCAGCTGGTGGGAAAACGGTAACTAGACACTCAAAGTGAATTCTGGAAGGTGAGAAGGGAACAGGAATAGGAAGAGTGGGCACTCCCAGGGGAGGGGAATGGACTTTGCTCTCCCACAAGGAAGGACTGTGCTCTGACAGGTTATGACAGCATAACAAATAATTCTAGAAAAAGCCCAACATTTCATCAGACTACAGATGTTATGTCCCCAGCCCTAATCACCTTAACCAATCTGGATCTCAGTGTCCTCATCTGTCACAGATGGAGGATGACAAAGTTATCCCCAGAGTGCCTGTCACAGGACCACTACCGCTAATGTCCTTCTTCGTCTTGACTGAACTAAGTTTATACAAGGAACCTCCTCTGGGATAGATTTTATATTTATTTCAGCCCCAAGACAAACAGTCTATGGGAGAGAAAGGCCGTCCACGGGAAACAGTAAACGTGAAACTGGTGATTACCTCCCTCTGAAATGTAGGACACCGGGAGCAAACCTAATCTCCAAGATGTTTCCACCTCATTTGCCCTCAGCTGTGTAATCAGCTTTTCATCTCAATGCCAGATGAAAGCAACGTGCCTGCTGCCACATTCGTCCTCATATAGATGCTATTCTATCCATCACCAGCTACTCATCACCCCCAAATTTCCTGAAAATTCTTAATGACATCAAAATGCCAATCTCTGCAGCATATCCAGAGACCCAAGACACAGGAAAACAGATTTGTGCTGCAACTTTGTCGCTTCCTGTGGGTTGACAGCCTGAGGAAAGATAAATTGGGCCAAGGAAAAGTCAGAATTGAAAATCCTGATTCAAACCACCAGATCGATGCCTCTCCAGACGGAGGGGCTCAGTCTCTTCTGATGTACCCTCCACATTTGTTTATTCCCCATCTCAATCCAAAAAGGATCTGAAATGACAGATTATCTTTGTAATGTGGCAATGCGTAGGTGAACATTGTGGAGGCTGGTAAAATGTTTGCAGACTGACAAGATTTTTTTTAACTTGCCTACAGAAGTATTAAAAATATCTTAAATGCCACCTGAAGCGCCATATGGAGGAATTACTCTCGCTTAGCTACAACCCTAATTGCATTGGTGCTGTCAGTTTGTAGGAAGAAAGGAAGAACTTGAGTCTCAAGCTGAAACCATTAAATCACTCGTCTTAATTCTCTGAAAAAGCATAGGTTTGACTCAACGGGAAAAGCCATAATGACTATAACTCTTTTGAAGAAAGGGGAGTGGAGTGGAGTGATGTGTAAGGGTTTCATGCCAAGAGATATGTCCTCAGACACTACAGCAAGACTCGGCTCTCCATAAAATCCCACTGTCTCCTGATTAGCTGCCAGGTCGGTTTAGTCTGCTGCTTTGTCAAAGGGTCATCTGCTGAGTCATGAGAGCCACCAGGCTGTGCACCTGAGGGCACAGCAGGCGTCCAAGTCAACTGCTTTGTGGCGAATAACCCAAAGGATTTGGGCAGGGAAGAATATTTCCGGCTGGGACAGAATTTCAGACAATGCAGCAAAATCAAGTTCCATGGCCTAAGTTAGCCTAGAACTTCAGCCGTCAGAGGAATCAGCGCCAAAGGCAGCAGGCTCTGCAGAGAACAGCTGCAGCCTCAAAGGCAAGGAAAAGCTCTTTTTATGATTTTCTTTTTATTATAAAAGTATCACATGATCATTGTAATTTTAAAAGTACAAGAAAGCACAGAGGAGAAAATAAAAATGGGATTATATTCTCACCAATGATCTATTTAATTCAGCAAGTATTGATTTATTTATTTAATCAGCAAGTGTCTCTTGAGCCCCTTCTGACTACCAGGCTCTTTTCTAGGCACTGGGGATGGAGAGGTGAACACAGACCTGCTCTCCTTGAGCGTATGGTGCCCAAAGGGAGACAGATGAATCATGTAATCACGCCAATGAGAGTATCATTACTTACTACAAAGGAGAGTATCATTACTTACTAGGCTGAGTACCACATGGAGAGGAATGCAGTTCCTATAAGCAGACTATAAGGGAATCTGGCTAGACTTAGCGGGGATGGGGATAGGAGTGGTGGTCTCAAAAGGCCTCCTGAGGAGATAACTCTTAAACTGAGATCTAAAGGATGAGCAGGAATTAATTAGTCAAAAGAAGCAGAAAGAAGAACATGGGCAAAGCTCCCTGGCAGGAGGGAACACAAGGTGTGTTGAACAACTGAGAGAAGCCAATGTGAATAGACTCAGAGCTGGAAGAAGAGGGTGGGACTCGAGACTGGAGAGGTGGGCAGGGCCAGACCACGTAGGACATTGTCGATCTTCATATAAACCCTTCAAATATTTTGTTTATGTATATATATATATGTACATATGTGTATATATATATATATGTACATATGTGTATATACATAAATATACAATATATGTATATATAACGTATTTGTGTATATATATGTGCGTGTGTGTGTGCAAGTGTCTAGTTTAATCGTTACCATCAAACTGCCAAATTTCCCCCCAGAAAGGATGCAACTATTTATACTCCTACACTGTATAAAAGTGTCAATTTCACTTCATCCTCAACAACATTCACTATCTTTTTTTAACTTCAACATTGATAAGCAAAAATATATCATTTAAGTTTTCATTTCACAGTGAACAAATATTTGCAGGGGCTTATGCATAACATACATGTGGCGTAAATGGCATCTCTTGGGACTGAAATCACACAATGTGGCTGCAAAAGTTGCATCTGTGGGGAGGTGTGGGGAGGTGTGGGAATGGGGCAGGGATGTTTACCTAGTTCACTCACTGGGACACTAGAATCTTGACAGCAGTGGTCAGGAAAGACGTAGTCCAGAGAACTCGCTGCAACAACACTGTGGTAGTTGTTTAACTTGAGAACTTTATGAAACAATAAGCTAAGAAATTGAGTTCCACATACATTTTACTACATAATCTATATGCAACAAACTACAAATACGATAAAGTATGTTTCCTGTATAAATTTCTAGTTCCAGGACGGGGGTGGGTTAAGACATTTTCTCTCTTCTGCTCTATGCTGGATTCCTCTTCTTTTTCTGGTCCCTGTTCTGTAAATGACCTTCTGTGGGTCTCAGCTCCATGTTGTAACAGCATATCCAAGTCCAGCTTCATGGGCATGTGACCTGTGCCGTCACATACAGCCCTGAGTATGGACGGACCCCACAGTTCTTTAATGCTCTGCTGTCTCTGTCTTGAAATTCTTGATAATTTTTAAATAAGGGACCTTGCATTTTCATTTTGCACTGGGTCCCACAAATGTTGCAGCAGATCCTAGTTCCGGAGACTCTTGTTTGCAACACTGAACGTTTTAGAAGATTCACGTTGTAATTGTGTGGTTAGGAGAACATGTTTGGAGCAATACAGACCAGGGTTCACGTCTTAGTCCTGCCATCTCCTAACAGTGTGATTTTTGTGATACAAGATCTCTCTAAACCTCAGTTTCCTTATCTGTGCCTACCTCATAATTTGATTTTTCTATTTTTTAAATAATTAAAATGTGGCAAAGCACTTAGCACTGTGCTTAGCACAATGCATGAAAATACCATTAGTGTGTGATTAGTCACATTTTACTTTTATTGTGTGTATTTGTTTTGCTATTTAATGAAGACTTGGCTTCCCTCCGATATGATCAGCAAAATATTTGCCACTAGTTACCATAGTTACAGCTTGTCTGATTGTATGGTCCTTCAGATTGGCATCCGTCTCTGTCTCTGTGCTCTGCACATGTTATCTGGTCAGTGTTTGTTGAGTTCTTCCACATTGTCTTCCTCCCATTCAGCATTTTGCATTCTCTTTGTGGCCAAGGGAGGGTTGTTTTTATTCTGCAACTTTAGGCAGAAAGAATAACTCCCAGATTTGGATCTGGGCAAAGAATGGATTCTGAATTCCCAAATCATTCCTCACCCTCACCCACTTCACCCCCATTCCATGACAATTCCTATGTAACACCATCAAGCATCAGTCCTACCCACAGTGGTGCAGTGGCCTTACTAGTGAACCATTTCATACCCCAGGATGTATAAGCTGAGACACAGAAGCTTCATTTAAAACATGCACGTGGGTATATGCATGAACACATACACACACACACATGCGTACAGATAAATAGTTAAAAATAGATCAAACTAGAGACCAAAATGGGCAGCCAGGAGTGTTTCAGAGGAAATGTACTGATGTTTGCAATTCACATTGAAAGGCATACAAATTAAGATAGACTGATGGATGGGTAGAGGGATGGATAGATGGAAAAGCATGTGATAAAGCAAATTATCCCAATGTTTCCTGTAGAAACTAGGTGGTGAATTTTTGAGTATTCATTGTATAATTCTTTCTTATTTTCTGTACATTTACAATTTTTTTATAAAATGTCAAAGAATGTCAAGTAATGTTTTGTTTGCTTGCATAGTCTGCCAAAAATCAAGAGATGTAATAAAATCCAGATTTTTGTCTTTCTGTAAAAATCTAAATTCTGGTAATGCTGAGCATACATGCCAACAAATGGTTGGGGCTGAGTTGTAGCTGCCTTTTCAAGGGGCGTGAGTCCACCAGGTCTCCACATCCCTCCCATCTCCTGTTCTCCTGCCGCAGGTCCTCCCTGAGTCACTCATTCAGGTTTCCTGCCTGACGCTCCTAGACATTGGAGTTGCAACCCGTGTAGTAAATATGCAAGTGTCAGTGGATTGATTATAGGATGATTCACTTCATAAAAGTATTCCTCCCACAATTCCTTTTCCAGAGAGTTTTGATGTTAAGGTTTTAAGGTTCTCCTTTGGAAGTATCTATACACTTTTATGAGAGTGTGTGTGCCTAAAAGTATTGTGTCTGTCCCCTTGTGTTCATTTTTCTGAAAAGAGAGTCCATAAGCTTTTTATGCCTCAAAAATAATTAGGAACTAACACAAGTTAAGGAGTGGAACTAGTATGCTTTAAATGATTCAAATAAAATAATGCTATGTGCATATAACCAATCAGGCACACTGTTACCTTGGGACCCATGTTATCTTGGATAAGAAGCTACCTGTGTCCCCCTTCCTGAACCAGAACGGGCCAGGGATCTGTGTGTAAGAATGTGAGTGAGTGAGTGAGTGAGTGAGTTAGTGAATGGGTATCTTGAAGGTAAGGTGAAATTTACTGAAGATGAAGGACCAGCACCTACAGAGTCCCCAACAGTCTGTGATCCCAGCATTAGGAGTCTACTCCATGTGCGTACATAAGGGCTGGTGATCTCCACGAAGCTCTGCACCATATGTATACAAGTCAATAGACCAAAGTATTTTGGGGGATCATACCTTGGATATGAAAAGTTTCAAAACTCTCTCCCTCTCCACTTCAAGTCCTGTGTCTAAGAATGACCAGTAGTATCTTGTTTTCCCTCCAAAACTCGATACCAGGATTTCTTGGTTTTATATAGATAGTGATAGTTTATTATTCTAAGTCTGCTTGCTCACTCATCTCTCCCTTTCTGCCAGAATGTGAGAAGAGGGGTGGGCCTCGTGGCCAAGTGGTTAAGTTCACGTGTTCAGCTTCGGTGGCCCAGGGTTTCGCCAGTTCAGATCCTGGGCATGGACCTAGCACCACTCATCAAACCACGCTGAGGCGGCGTCCCACACAGTAACTAGGAGGACTCACAACTAGAAATTACAACTGTGTACTGGGGGGCTTTGGGGAGAAGAAGAAGAAGAAGAAAACGATTGGCAAGAGATGTTAGCTCAGGGCCAATCTTAAAACAAACAAACAAACAAACAAAAGAACGTGAGAAGAGATAGTTGTTAAACAGTTAACCCTTCCTTTTTATACACAATGATTCTTTCATCAGCTTTCCTGATCTTTCCATAATTCTGAGTGAATACAAACACAAGTTAGAAATGGATTTCATTCAACAAACATATATTGTGAGCCTACCATGTTTCATGCAATGTGCTAGTCTCTGGGGCTAAGAACAAATATGACTCAGTCCCTACATTCAAGGAACATTTGCTATGAACACTATTACTGGTTGTTTGAATAAGTTACAAAACAAACAAATCCTTAAGACTCTATAATATTAGAAATACAGCTTCTTGCTGGGAGTTCTTGTGTGGATTACCAAAACTTTGATTTTGCTAGTCTTGAGGTTTTGCCTTTCAGTACTTTTCTAATCCCTTTTCTCTAGGGTTGCTCACTCTAAACTTGATCTTGTGAACATCCCTCCCAGCCAAGCGGGTGTTCAGGCAGCTGTGACCTAGAGTCTGGACTCAGTGGGTGTGGGTGTGGGGAGGGGGAAGGCACAGAATAAGGCATATCAGGCAAAGCAAACATCGGAGCCAAGTAGACATCTAGTAGGGGCAACATCAGGTCCTGGGCAGGGAGGTAGAAAGTTCTTAGGAATTAACAGCAAGATAAAAGTAGAGGTACCTGGATGGAGAACAAAAGTGGAAATCTAAAAAGATTCTTTTAGGTACTTCAGAAGCTTCTTATAGGGAAAAGGAAACTGTCAGGGTTTGTGGCACATTTACACAGAAATCTCTTATATAAACAATTCTCTACACCCTCAGGTACTCTTCAATCAATCATTAGTATTTGCCATCTCTCCATTTCAAATTAAGCTTTCTAATTCTGTCACTGACAATTTTCAGAATAATTCCGTCTCATCACTTCTAGCCTCATTGCATCTAAGCACATCCCTGAAAGTCAGAGTCTGGAATTACACATAGGTGATGAGTTCCAAAGAAAAGCAACTGATTTTTCCAAAGTTCTTCCAGTGACAGAACCAAGACAAGAACTCATACCTTGAATTTAAACATAACTTGAGAAGTGACTCTTCTTTACTTAAGTGAGCTGGAAGAGTCTTTGTAAATCCAACCAATTGATAAAATGCCAATATATCACCCCATCGAAAGTTTATGGTTATAACTCCGATACTAGAGGGGCATTAAAAAATAGGTACTGACTATTTCTGTAAATTCCCCAGCAATGCCATCCCACTATATTCATCTACCAACTTGGAAGCTGAGGCAGGTGAAAACTGATGACCAGACCCATATGTAACCACCAGGGATCCATATTATCACCTGAAGTTTTACTCCCCAACATCCCCTAGTTACCCCTCCCCAAATCAGCTACCTACTCAAGAAACTCACGTAGTAAAGCTCTTATTTATCATATTCTCTGAGTCAAGCAGAACCAAGACGATAAATCTAGACAGGATTTCTCAACCTCAGCAATATTGGCATTTGAGGCCAGATGAGTCTTTATTTGGGGGGGACTGCCTGTACATTGTAGGATGTTTAGGAATATCCCTGGCCTGTACCCACCAGATGCCAGGAGCACCATCCACCCAGCTGTGAAAACCAAAAACGTCTCCAGTCATTGTCAAATGTCCTGTGGGGGAAAAATCATAAGTACGTTAACATTAATTATGTGTATCATTTAATCTTTAAAGCTCAGAGGGAAAATCTGAACTCCAGAACTCAGTCTGGAGCAAAGGTCTTCCATCTCCACTCCCAAGGTTCTATCCACCATACCACAGCTATCCCAAAACAAATGTTAACGTGCTATTGGGCCGAGGTTTTCAGATTTTTCTCTGCAGTGCTAATTCTGCTTTTTAGGGACCAGAATGAACATTGAAGTCCTTCCAGATTGTTCTCTTCTTGATCGTGCTTACTGCTTTAGAAACTCAGCTTCACCCCAGATAACCCAATTCACTCGCCAACGGGTATCACTCCTACTTACTGGATTTTTGGATGGATTTCATGACAGGTCTTCTTCAGGACAAGCTGTTCAGCTTAGTTTTTCTCATTTAACACAAAGCATCTAATGCCTAGATACTGGAGTCATGCGAGGTGGGAGGGTGCTCCTAGCCAGGAAGAAGACAATGCTGACCACTGAGCTGGAACTTACAATTCCCTGTGGAAAAGGGAAAACAGGAGCAAGAGCAAGGCGCACCTAATAGGGATCCGATCTTTCCTTCCATGCACGCTTGTTACAGGGCACTGCCACCTCTAAGCCAGCAGATGGCTTAGCTTTCTGCTACAATGAAAGGAGAGTGTGTTTGTTCCTGCAATATTGACAGGCCAGCTGTTTTACTAAATGTGATCATTAACAAAAGTGCAATTCTTTGCGTGGCATCAGCTCAAAGTATTATGTCTCAAAGGATTAAAAAAAAAAAAAAGGCAAGTTCACATCTGGAATGGAGGTAGGACTAAGGTGACCAGATGTCTCTGCTAGTCACTGGATTTTTTATCTTCTTGAGTCCACTCATTGGGCTCCTACACTGGAGTGGAGACTCACTGGCTCCTTACCAAAGGGCATATGAATCGAATGCCCATATTTTCTACAATTCTAGAATATTAGAAAGAGAAAGGAGATTAATTGGTAGAAAGATAGTCTTCACCCTTAGAATTTCCTTTCCTTTCAAGTTTTATGTAACAGATTTGCATATCCATTGGTTGAGGGCAGCATTCTGCAATTAGTTCATCCTGGTGACAAATAAAAGTGGCAAGCAATAGGATATATTGGAGTATATGAGGAAGCCATTTGATGTAAACCTAATTCGGCCTGACTTTGTTTTTTCCAAAAGGGCCTGACATGGCCATTGAGCACGCATTGTATATCTGCTTTAAAATATTTCCTATGGCAAGAACAAATGGCCTTGAGATAAAGGTGCAACTTCCCCCAACATTGGCATTTCCTTAGGGATAAGCATCTTTCCTCAGACTAGGAACTGATTGCTGTGCTCACCTTTGACCACCCAGCTCCAGACAGCAGACCTGCCCTGCCACCCTGCTGTGTTCACTGAGACAGCAGACCTACCACTGTTTCCATCAATCGCTGTGCCGACAGAGCAGTCTCGTGACTATTGTAAAAGGGACATTTCAATCCTATGTGAAACATCCTCTCTGGGGGTATATAACCACCCTGTGCACCCCACTTCTTTGATGCCCTTTCTTCTTTCAGGAAGAAAGGCCCCGGGCCATGGTCCTCAGATTTCAGCTCAGAATAAACTCACCCAAATTTTCATTTATAGATTGGTTATGGATTATTTTCATTGACACGGGTTATATAAACTGCAAGACTATAAACTATAAGACAGAGACTTAGGACACGTTATCCTGACTGTATGAAATATGTTTAACGTTCAAGAAAACAGGAAGGGTGAGGAGGAAGCTCCCTGTTTTGTTTCATTTTTTCCATAATTTCCCTCAGTAAGCTAATTGGCTTATCTTTGGCAAATTAAAGAGATTAAGTTAATTTAAAAAGGGTTTTGCAATTTGAGTGCTTGGAAGAGATGACTGGGAGGGTTATAAGTTTTAAAAAGCCCCACATAAACAAATGGCATTTACCTAAAGTTAATACTAAGCTGAAACTTCCTAAAAATAAATCTTTTATAATGTGTTTGTGGAAGATTAGAAAGTCCCACCATTGGACTCTTCACACCAGGCAAAATGTTTATTTTGATATAGTCGGGATCACTCCCTCTTCCTGTTCCTTCATCCTCATAATAATGTGTAAGGGAAGATGCTGCATTTGATCTTTGAGCTCTCAGGAGCCTGAGATCTGCCTAGAGATCAACTTGGAGAACCGCACCCATGCCCTAAGGCCTAGGGGATTTAACCACACTCAGTGCTGCAGCAAATCCAGCTGAAATTTAAGTCAGCTGCCCCAAATCCTTCACGAACAGGTTCTGAAGGGGGTCCCAACTGGCTAAACTGAAATTAAGTCACCTGGGCAAAAACCTATTAGCCAGAAGGATACACCTAAGAAGACAGTTGTGCCACCATTTGAGTCATTTGGGTCGAGCTAGACTCAATTCTATGTCATTTTTGTGTTTCGTTTTTGTTGTTGGGTTTTGTTTTTAATGGTTTTTCAATTGTAGTGAGAAAGAAAAACCTGAATAGCATGAGATCAGTAATTATAGGTTGCACTCAGGCTTAAACACCAAATATTCTTTGGGGGTCGGGGGAGGACTGAAGAGGGATAATCTTATGGTGTCAACAAAAGCATTTCCCAGGACACTCCCTAAACAAATGTCATCATCCAGAGCCAGGAAAATAGCCCCTCAATTAAGATTAATATCAGAGCACACAAAGGATAATGGTTTCATGGCTGGGCTGGTGGCATTGTGGTTAAGTTTGTGAGCTCTGCTTCAGTGGCCTGGGGTTGGTGGGTGCAGATCCTGGGCACAGATCCCAAGCACAACCTATGCACTGCTCGTCAAGCCATGCTACAGTGGCATCTCACATACAAAATAGAGTAAGATTGGCACAGATGTTAGCTCAGGGACAATCTTCCTCAAACAAAAAGAGGAAGATTGGCAACAGGTGTTAACTCAGGGCCAATCTTCCTCACAAAAAAATATAAAAAAAAGATAATAGTTTCATTGAATATTCAATTATAAGGAAACTCCTCCTTTCTGGTTGGGAACACCTTCTCAATATCATAAATATTTTGTAGTCAGAGAGTAAGGAATAAGAAAAAGTACAGGGGCTGGCCCCATGGCCGAGTGGTTAAGTTCCTGTGCTCTGCCGCAGGCGGCCCAGTGTTTCGTTGGTTCGAATCCTGGGTGCGGACATGGCACTGAGGCAGCATCCCACATGCCACAACTAGAAGGACCCACATCGAAGAATATACAACTGTGTACTGGGGGGCTTTGGGGAGAAAAAGGAAAAAAGAAAAATTTTAAAAAAAAAAGAAAAAGTACAGATGAGACCAGTTTATAAGAGCAGAGTGGAAAGGATCCCTATTACCTTGTGAAATTGGAGAGAAAATCCACAGGAAAGGAATTGCTGGTGGGATTTAAAAGTTTTGTGTGTGTTTTTATATAACATTCAAATTAGGTCATAGATCATAAAAGATCTCTCATTTTAGTTGTGTGGGGAGGTTATTTAGTCCATTCTCTTCACTTTGGAGCCATTCTGGAAATTTTTTCCCAGTTTCGTATATCAAATTGTTTCCATTTCAATTTTTAGGTTAATGGTATATGATGAGGATGAACTTCTTCAGCACATTTGTAGTTCTTTCTCTGCATCTCACATTTATCCATTGTGTTTTCAGAAATATGATTACATTATGATTTACTGCAGCCATTTCATGTGTTCTACTTTCATATTTCATATGACACAGTACTAAAAAGAATAATTTTCTATAACGAATTTATTCAAAGACTTCTAGTTCTTATTTTCATTGTATTTCATCTACAAATCAGTCAAACACTCCAGAGTTTTCATTTTGTGGGAGCTTAATATCAAGTCTCTTATTGCTCGTGAAATATGTATACCCCTGACTGTGGATCTTTGACTCCTCCTTTTATCTCTCCTGAATTTCAGCTAAGATGTAAATTAATCATAAATATCAACATGATCATCAATTACAGGTTTGTTGGAAATCTGCTGTCTGCCAGACCCTATACTTACTGGAAGAGGCAATCTGCTGTGGACTCTGAACAACCCTATGTGTTCTTGCTGGGTATGCCAAGAATGTAAGGCTCTGACCAATCTTTAGCCAGGCCATTTCTCAGAATTGTGTTTGCAGCAAGTAACCTTGAGGGATGAGGTAATGTCTCCCCCTGCACAAAGAACAAGCTTGCTTCTGCTTATTATAAAGTGATAAATCTCGAAACCTAGTGTCCCTCTCCTGTAACTCAACCTACTGTGTGTTCAAGTGCCTATCACAAGTCTTGTGTTGCCCCCATGGGCCTTGGGGGACATATAGAACCAGTGCAAATGAGCATGAAGCTCTGACTACGGCTTTTGCTGTGATTAATAAAGTTCCTTGTTTCTGACTCAGGAGTCTGGCATCTTCTGCCAGCATCCTGTGGCAGACTAACTTGTTAAATTGTAAATAGGGTGAAATTACAGATCCTGTCTGCATGGTTCCTGACAAAGTTCTGTATGTGGATTATCACATTTAATCCTCACAAAGCCCCTATAAGGCTTTCATCTCCCCCTTTGCTGAAATGATCGATACCCTACTGGTCATACTTTTCTTCATTACTAAGTCTAGACCCTATTGGCAGCTCTCTTGTCAGCGTTCTAAACTCCATAGATTTTCCCTGCCACCGCCAGGTAAAACCCAATCCCAGTTAAACTTCTCTACATCTGTGCTGTTGAGCACAGTCCTTCCATCTGCAGTCAGTGAGATTCACAACATCCGGCCTCAGCTGAGCCATCGATGACTTCTCTTTGCTTGTCGTTGGGTAGCTCCTCATCTCATTCTCCTCAGATACTAGAACTTCACCCTGTCTCAAAAGTTCCTCCTCTAACTCATTGACTTCAGTGTCATATTTCACAGAAAGCATAGAAATTCCCAGGAAAAAAGCCCACCAACTCCCCCACACACAGACCCTTAAAGGTATGGCTATAAACGTGGCCCCCATATCCCCCTACCTTAAAAGCCCAGGCTGTTCAAGTTAAATGCTTCTCCCCTACCCATGTCGTTTTTAAGTCTTTGCCCGTCTAACATCAGTCCAATGGTGAATTGGAAGGTGCATGTATCACCAGTCATGCTTGAATTCCCCTCAGCCTATAAACATGCTCAAGACTCTAGTCTGAAAACAAAACTTTTCCTCAAAATTCCTCCCCTAAGGTTCTTTTCTTTTCACAGCCAAGATTCCTCCTTCACACCTCCTCCAGGCTTTGCATCCATTGCACCACAAAAGTGCTCTGGCAAAATTCAACTAAGCTCTCCCAGTCCAGTGGATTTCTTCCTTTTGCCACACACTAAACCACAGGGATAAAGCTTACCAGAACCAGGGAGCAGGGCTAGGATGCTCTGTCCTCGTGGAGGGACACAGCCAGCTGGAGGTAACCCTGCAAGGAGTAGCCAGGAGAATTACTACCTTGATCTCACTTTCCTCTCTTGCACTTATCTATTGTGAGTGCTCCACATTGGCTGGCCCCAATTAAAAGCATGGAAGCCCTATTTATGCAGTCCATAGAAGTCAACCCCCAGGGCCAGAGAGAGTAGGTGGAAAAGGGTGAGAGTTGACTAGGAGGGCAGATGAAGAGCTAGCGTACAATCCAGCACAGCACACTGTATGAGAAGTTCTTAGCGATATTTTTTCAAACCTTCAATAAACAACCCAAATTCCTGTCTCTGGGGACAAGAAAAGAGAAAGTGGAGTATATCACAATCAAAACATGGCACAGAACCTAAAATTACGGAGGAAGTAAATGGCTTTAGTTTTTCTCCAATAACAAAGGAAAAAGCACCACTTAAATTTCTAAGATGATTTCAAACTGCAGTGTAATTGCGATGTTATTCTTAAGTGATCATAAAATGCCAAGTGTTAACTATGGTAGGAGTTGACATTTGAAGAGGCAGTGAACTAATAGGTTACTTATAATAAATGATCTTCAAACAGGATTTGTTGGGTAATTTCTGTAGGGAATAGAGGAGCAAAATATTCTTTTCAGTTTGAGGTTAACTTATTTGGTTCATTTTTGGATACTACTTCATCGTGTGCTTGTGAGTCCTCGGGTAGTATGTAACATAGCCATCAGTGCTGTTTAATTTTCTGAGAAACTTAGATATTTACCTTAAAGTATAAGAGTCAAATATTTCTTGGCCCCTTGACTTCCCTTGGCTATACTCTGTATTTAATCACTTAGCAACCTCCTCCCCCACGATGTCTGCCAAGGACAGGCATAAAATGTGAGAGTGGAAAGGACCTTGAAGATTACTGAGTTTACTATCAAAATTTTACAGATGAAGCTAAGATCCAGAGATGCCACAGGAATTACCTAAGGCCAAGCAGAATTATTAGGAGAGATTAAACAAGAATTTGAGTTCCCATTACACTTAAAAATAAGTCTGCTCTTATTTCTACTTCCCCTGACTTTGCAGGGGGCCACTCAAAATGTGGAGCAAATCTTTCCCTAAATGCTATCCCATTTCCCAGAGGCTCCTTCAGCCAGAAGCATCGTGAAGCGATTCCCACTGCTCAGTGCTGAGCATTTGGGCACCTGTGTCAGAACCAGTCTCTGACCCAACAGCATGAGTGCCCTTGGATAAGCACTTTTTTCCATCTGAGCCTAAATTTCTCCTTCTGAAAAAAGAAGTTTGGAAGGGAGTTAGAACAAAAGATTCCTAAGCTCTCATTCATATCTAATGTTGCGCAAGTGCATAACTAAAACTTGAGTTATGCTGTGTAAATTTGTTTTATGAAAATAATGGTGTGGTTGTCCTATATCTGGAGGGTATCTTAAATCTCTCTACAGATGTTTAAGGAGATTTCTAAGAATTATTCATCTAAGTGGATTATATTCTTGTTTCTAAAAAAGGAACACTGACTGGACTTTAATAACATCGGATTAGGATCGCCAAAGGTGATATACATCCAGCAGACAATTACAAAATAAACACATTTTTGACGAAATACTTTAGTGACTCCCCCCCTCCTCCAAGGACTAAGAGAGAAGAAACTGGTCCTGAATTAATTATGACTATTTTCCCATTCGAAATATTTGAAGAAAAAATGGTAGAAAGAATTGTTTGTCCAGGCCCTCCAAGAAGCAGACATTAAGCTGTGATTAAACATGCAAAGATGTTATTAGGTGATATGCCTATGAGAGAAAATGAGGAGAGAGCCAGGAAAGGCTGAGAGAACAACCAGACTATGATGCAATTTGACAGCAACTAAAGGAATGGGGGAGGAAGTTTGGGTGGAAGCAACCTAGACAGCCAGGCAGTCCCAGGAAGGTTCTGCAAGGCCATCAGGAGTCCTTGAACCAAAGCTGGCCATCAGAAGAGTCCTATCTCCAGGAACAGACTTGCCTTAGTGTCCCTCCTGTGTTCAGGGAAGAGGGATAGAGTATGGAAATCCATTCAGAACTTGGGACACTTGGTTTAGTAATTTCCCTTTTTTCTTCTTCCTCATCTTATCCCCAAAGCCCCCCAGTACATAGTTGTATCTTCTACTTGTGAGTGCCTCTGGTTGTGCTATGTGGGACATTGCCTCAGCATGGCCTGATGAGCAGTGCCATGTCTGCACCCAGGATCCAAATCGGCAAAACCCTGTGCTGCCAAAGCAGAGTGTGCAAACTTAACTAGTTGGCCACAAGTCCGGCCCCTAATTTCCCTTAATTAAGTTCTTTGAGGTGCGTTCTCAAAGCCTCCACACATTTAAAATCTTTGACTTTTAGATATCTTAGGGAGTCTTTGCTCTAGGTCCCAGTTATCATTTTACTGGTCTTCTCCTATAGGTAATCCATAAAAAGAAGAATATGAACTCTAATTTTATAATTTCCTCTTGATCCTTCTGGAATTAACTTTTTCCACATATAACATTGGCTTCCCTCATTGGTCAATCTTTAAAAAACCTTACTATAGAGAGTGATATCAGCATCATGGTGGAGTGAGCTCTTCCCTTAATCTCCTGCCCAAGATACAGTGAAAAGGACATTCATAAACCAACAGAAGACGTTCACAGAAAGCAATAGACATCTGAGAGATCTATGCAGCCACACGTCTAAAGATGGAGGTACTGGACCCCCCAGGAGGCAATGGAAGGAGATAAGCAGATCTCCTCTACCTCCCCCAGTGGCAGCAGGCAGTGATCTAGGGTGCAGGACCTTGCACGGCAGCCAGCATGCAACTGCAAGAGAAGGGAGAACAGGCAGACCTCCATGGGACTCCATGGGAATGCTTTCACTCTCAGAATTGTTCCCCAGCCCGCAGGAATGCTCCACACCAAAGCAGCTAAGCAATTGCCGCATTATCCTCACCATGCCAAACAGCACAAGCAGGCAGAGACTGAGTCCAGAGCAGGAGAATGCAGGATCATGCATGTGAAAGAAAGCACCTCTCCAGCTCCTCCCACCTGGCACACCAGCTCAGCTGGTTGGCCAGAGTAGGGGATCCCTGCCAGAGCATCTGTGCCTATGTATGTAAAGCAGCAGTGGCCAATGGGCAAATGCAGACAGACATTGTCAGCACAGCTTCCAGTGGATAGGCAAATCTTCCAGGGGTCACTGTGAGCTCAGAAAACACAGCTCCTGCTGCCCGCACAGTGGTGGCAGGTGGACTCTATGATTAGATACTACCATCAGGCAATGGCAAAAGTCCACCCCATCAAATAGCATGAAGAAGTATATTAATACTCCAGGCCAGAAGGAAAATGAGAAGTACCCAGAAATCAATCCTGAAGTTACAGAAATTTGCAATCTAAATGACAGAGAGTTTAAAAGAATTAACATAAAAAAACTCAACAAGTTACAAAAAAAAACTCAGAAAGACAGTTCAATGAGCTCAGGAATAAAATTAATGAACAGAGGGAATTCTTCACCAAACAGGTTGAAACTATTGACAAAAAACTCATCAGAAATGTTGGAGATGAAGAACACAATGAATGAGATAAAGAAAAATCTGGAATCCTTAAAAAAATAGAGCTGATATTATGGAGGCCAGAATTAGTAATTTAGAGGACAGAAATATAGAAATGCTTTAGATGGAGGGGAAGAGAGAACTAAGACTAAAAAGAAATGAATAAATTCTCTGAGAAATATCCAACTCAATTAGGAAATGCAACATAAGGATTATAGGTATTCAAGAGGGAGAAGTGAGAGAGAGTGGAACAGAGAGCTTTTCAAAGAAATAATAGCTGAGAACTTCCCAAACCTGGGGAAGTAACTGGAATTACACGTAAATGAACATAATGTAACTCCTAATTACATCAATGTAATAAGACCTTCTCCAAGGCACATATTACTAAAACTGGCAAAATTCAATGACAAAGAAAAAATATTAAGGGCAGCAAGGCAGAAGAAAACCTACAAAGGAACTCCTATCAGGCTTTCAGCCAATTTATCAGCAGAAATCTTACAGGCTAGGAGAGAGTGGAATGATATATTCAAAATTCTGAAAGACAAAAACTCGCATCCGAGAATCCTCTATCCAGTGAAAATATCCTTCAGATAAGATGGAGAAATAAAAACTTTCCCAGATAAACCAAAGCTGAGGGAGTTCATCACCATAAGATCCCTACTACAAGAAATGATCAAGAAGGCCTTAATATCTGAAATCAAAAGAAAGGGTTTACAAAGCCTTGAGCAAGGAGATAAAGAGGCAGACAAGATCAGAAAATTGCATCTCTCCATCAGAAGAGGTTAGCAAATACTTAATTATATGACATTAAAGATAAAGGAAAGGAAACCATCAAAAATAACTATAATCACTTCATTTTAATCACAAAGCCACAACACACAGCAGAATAAGTTGTGACAACAATAACTTAGATGGAGAAGAAGAAAGGGATGGAAACTGCTAGACTAAAGAAATAAGAGGCTATCAGAAAATGGACTCTATGAGATCTTTTATACAAACCTCACAGTAACCACTAAACAAAAGTCAGAACAGAAACACAAATGATAAATAAAGAGAAAACTGAGGAAACCATCATAGAGAATCACCAAACAGAATTGGCAGTCAGAAATACATGGGACGAGAAACAAGGAAAATACAGAACAACCAGAAAACAAGTGATAAAATGGCAGTATTAAGCCTTATATATCAATAATCACTCTAAATGTAAAATGGATTGAATTCTGCAATCAAAAGACACAGAGTGGCTGGCAATCTTCTTCACCAAAAAAAAAAAAAAAAGACACAGAGTGGCTCGATGGATTAAAAAGCAAGACTCAACAATATGCTGCTTCCAGGAAACACGTCTCAGCTCTAAAGACAAACACAGGCTCAGAGTGAAGAGGTGGAGGATGATACTCCAAGCTAATGGCAAACAAAAGAAAGCAGGTGTTGCCATACTTATATCAGACAAAGCAGACTTCAAGATAAAAAAGTCAATGAGAGACAAAGAGGGGCAGTATATAATGATAAAAGGGACACTCCACCAAGAGGACATAACACTTATAAATATATATACACCTAACACAGGAACACCAAAGTAAATAAAGCAACCATTAACAGACCTAAATGGAGAAATTAACATCAACACAATAATAGTAAGGGACCTCAACACCCCACTTACATGAGTGGATAGATCATCCAGACAAAAAGTCAACAAGAAAATAGTGGAATTAAACAAAAAACTAGACCAGATGGACTTAATAGATGTATATAATGTTCCATCCAAAAACAGCAGAATGCATATGTTTTTCGAGTGCACATGGAACATCCTCAAAGATAGACCATATGTTGGAAAATAAGGCAAGCCTGAATATATTTGAGAAAATTGAAATTGTATCAAGCATCTTTTCCAACCATAATATTATGAAACTAGAAATCAACTACAAGAAAAAAGCTAGGAGAGTGACAAACATGTGGAGACTAAACAACCTGCTACTGAACAACCAATGGATCAATGAAGAAATTAAAGGAAAAATCAAAAAGTATCTAGAGACAAGTGAAAATTAAGATACACCATACCAACTCATATAGGGTGTGGCAAAAGTGATCCTAAGAGGGAATTTCATAGCAATATGTGCCTACCTTAACAAACAAGAAAAACCCCAAATAAGTAATCTTAAAGTGCACCTAACAGAACTAGAAAAAGAAGAACAAATGAAACCTAAAGTCAGCAGAAGGAGAGAAATAATAAAACTTGGAGCAGAAATAAATGAAATAGAAACCAAAAGAAAAACCTATAGAAAGGATCAATGAAACTAAGAGCTTGTTCTTTGAGAAGATAAACAAAATTAACAAATGCTTAGCCAGACTCACCAAGAAAAAAAGAGAGAAGGCTCAAATAAATAAAATTAGAAATGAAAGAGGAGAAATTACAATGGGTACCACAGAAATACAAAGGATTATAAGAGAATACTATAAAAGACTATACGCCAACAAATTGTACAACCTAGAAGAAATGGATAAATTCCTAGACTCATACAACCTTCCAAAACGGAATCAAGAAGAAGTAAAGAATCTGAACAGACCAAACACAAGTAAAGAGAGTGAAATAGTAATGAAAAACCTCCCAAAAAATAAAAGTCCAGGACCAGATGGCTTCTCTGCAGAATTCTACCAAATATTCAAAGAAAGTATAATACCTATCCTTCTCAAAGTATTTCAAAAATTGAAGAATATGGAACACTTCCTAACTCAATCTACAAGAACAACATCACCCCTATCCCAAGGCCAGACGAGGACACATGAAGAAGGAAAATTACAGCCAATATCACTAATGAACACAGATGCAAAAATCCTCAACAAAATATTGGCAAACTGAATACAGTGATACATTAAAAGGATCATATACCATGATCAAGTGGGATTTATACCAGGGACACAGGGATGGTTCCACATCCACAAATCAATCTATGTGATACACCACATTAACATAACATAATAAAAACCACATGATCATCTCAATAGATGAAGAGAAAGCATTTGACAAGATTCAACATCCATTTATGATAAAAACTCTCAATAAAATGGATATAGGAGGGACCTCAATAGAATAAAGACCATATATACAAACCCACAGCCAACCTCATATTCAAGGGGAAAAACTGAAAGCCATCCCTCTGAGAACAGGAACAAAACAAGGGTGCCCACTCTAGCCACTGTTATTCAACATAGTACTGGAGGTTTTGGCCAAAGCAATTAGGCAAGAAAAAGAAATAAAAGGTATCCAAATTGGCAAGGAAGATGTGAAACTCTCACTGTTTGCAGATGACATGATCCTATATATAGAAAACCCTAAATAATCCATTGGGAAACTATTAGGAATAATAAACAACTACAGCAAAGTTGCAGGGTACAAAATCAACTTGCAAAAAGGAGCTACATTTCTGTACTCTAATAACGAACTAACAGAAAGAGAACTCAAGAATACAATCCCATTTACAATCGCAACAAAAAGAATAAAATATCTAGGAATAAATTTAACCAAGGAGGTGAAAGACCTATACAATGAAAACTATAAGACATTATTGAAATAAATTGATGATGACATAAAGAAATGGAAGGATATTCCATGCACATGGGTTGGAAGAATAAACATAGTTAAAATGTCTGTACTACTTAAAACAATCTACAGATTCAATGCAATCCCCACCAGAATCCCAATGACATTCTTCACAGATATAGAAGTAAGAATCCTAAAGGTCACATGGGGCAACAAAAGACCCAAATAGGTAAAGCAATTCTGAGAAAAAAGAACAAAGCTGGAGGCATCACAATCCCTGACTTCAAAATATACTATAAAGTTATAGTAATCAAAACAGCATGGTACTGGTCCCAAAATAGACACCCAGATCAACAGAATAGAATTGAAAGTCCAGAAATAAAACCACACATCTATGGACAGCTAATCTTCAACAAAGGAGCCAAGAACATACAATGGAAAAAGGAAAATCTCTTCAATAAATGGTGTTGGGAAAACTGGACAGTCACGTGTGAAAGAATGAAACTTAACCATTATCTTTCACCATGCACACAAATTAACTCAAAATGGATTAAAGACTTGAAGACAATACATGAAACCATAAAACTCCTAGAAGAAACTACAGGCGGTACACCCTTTGACATGGGTCTTAGAAGTGCCTTTTTGAATCCCATGTCTACTCAGGCAAGGCAAATAAAAGAAAAAATAAACAAATGGGATTACATCACACTAAAGAGTTTCCACAATGCAAAGGAAACCACGAACAAAATGAAAAGATGCAAATCATATATCCAACAAGGGATTAATCGCCAAAATGTATAAAGAACTCATACAACTCATCAACATAAAAACCAACAACTCAATCAAAAAACGGGCAAAGGATATGAACAGATATTACTCCAAAGAAGATATACAGATGGCCAACAGGCACATAAAAAGATGGTCCACATCACTAATCATTACGGAAATACAAATCAAAACTACAATGTGACATTACCTTCCACCTGTCAGAATGGCTATAATTATCAAGACAAAAAATAACAAGTGTTGGAGAGGATGTGGAGAAAAGGGAACCCTCATACACTGCTGGTGGGAATACAAACTGGTGCAGCCACTATGGAAAAAAATATGGAGACTTCTCAAAAAATTAAAAATAGAAATACCATACAATGCAGCTATCCCACTATTGGATATTTATCCAAAGAACTTGAAATCAACAATTCAAAGAGACTTATGCACCCCCATGTTCATTGCAGCATTATTCACAATAGCCAAGATGCAGAAGCAAACCAATTGCCCATCAACGGATGAATGGATAAAGAAGATGTAATATATATATACAATGGACTATTACTCAGCCATAAAAAAGACAAAATCATCCCATTTACAACGACATAAATAAACCTTGAGGGTATTATGTCAAGTGAAATAAGCCAGACATTGAAAGACAAACACTGCATGGTTTCACTCATATGTGGAAGATAAACACATGGACAAAGAGAACAAATAGCGGTTACCAGAGAGGAAGGGGCTTGGCGGGGGGTGCAAAAGGGTTAAAGGGGCACATATATATGGTGACTGACAAATAATAACGTACAACCAAAATTTCACAATGTTATAAACTGTTGTGACCTCAATAAAATAATTTTTAAAATTTACTATAAAACATCATTGAAAGCACCTTGTAGAAAAACTTATAAGAATGGGTTAGGCTATGGAAATTCTAGGAGCCACACAGGGAAGATAGAGAAGACTCATGGGAATGGTTGGAAAAGACACACAGTCACATGTCCACACTTCTAGAACACTTCATGTGTCTACATTTCTGACCAGCCCTCCCAGGTCTCAATTTTCTTCCCGAAGGAAGCCTTGTCTAAAGGGTGTTAGAGCCTCTTATCTAGATCTTTACGGTTCTTGTGCCACACTCCTCCGGTTCTCGGATGGACTTTCCCTTATATCGGAGACCCTATGCTAATTGCAGGAAATGTGCACACTCTCATGCGGTTAGTCATGGTTCAGATTTTAAATCTAGAATCCTCATCTGTGTTTAGAGAAAGTTGCTTTCTTCCACTTACTCTCCATTAAATGCCTGCTACCTGTTTTTTATCACTTGGGAGTGTGTTACAAATGGATATAAGCCAATTTGGTCATGCAAACTCTCTTTGGTTCTTTTTATCAACAACAACAACAAATTACAGTCACTAAAAAGTTTGAGGTGGCTGAGGATTAGCAATCCTCAGTGGCTGGAAACAGAACCAATTTGGGATCAAGCCTTGGGTTCCATACATGAGGTGTAGGCTATATGCCTCACTGGATTCTTAAACTCTCTGTTTGTGCATGAATAGGGAGTGGATTAAAAATATTTTGGCTGGTCCACAAAATTGCCTACCCTTAATTTCACCAGTAAGAGCCAACTTCCTAACATTCAAATATGTTAACTAGCCATTAATTTTATAGATAAAACTAATTTTTGAAATTCATTTCATTACCCAAGCTTCTGGTGTTGATTGGGTGATGGATAAGAGAAGTGTATGTGGTTGTTGCCTTTAGAGCACGGGCTTTCTGATTTGATGCTAGCTGACCCTCCAGGCCAGTTGCATTCATGATTGCAATACCAGCTGAAGCTGGGCTGTAGTTTAATCTAATCTAGCACAGACACATAATATCACGCCATCTATGCTGAAGTATCTCAAGGATGTTTACAGACATTGTAATGAGATGATTTCTCTGTCTCTTCTTTTTTGTCAACACCTCTGCCTGCTGCAGGCACGTGAGTTGGCCTTCATGTACTCTGACTTTTGACAAGAAATGCCTCTGCTCCCTCCTGAGCTCATCTCTCCGCCATCTCTCCTTTCCTCCCAGCACCACTCTGAGGAAAGCTAGTTGTTTCCCTCCTCAAGGCCTTCGCTCTTGCTGTTCTCTCTTCTTGGAGTGCTTCTCCCTTGGCTCCTCACTTGCTTAGCTCTTTCTCATCCTTTAGTTCTCAGTTTGAATGTCACCTCAGCAGAGCAACCTTTCCAGTGTACCCCATCTAGTTCAGCCAAACCTTCTCCCCAGTTACTTTTTATGACACCCCCAGAGTGTTTCCTGCTTATCACCTTTCATATCTGTTTTAATTTGTTTGTTGTTTATTGTCTTGTCAATAAACGTTAATAGATTGTTGTCTTAATTCTTTCTTATTCGTTGTCTTATTTTAAGGGCCAAAAGGCCAGGTACCTTGTCTTCCTTGCTTACTGCTGTCTCCTTAGTGACCAGAGTAGTTCTTGTACTTAGTAGGTATCCATTAAATATTTGCTGAAAGAACATATATGGTCTCACCCACTGGCCAGGAGGGATGGACCATATGATCCTTAGGTAACACTATTAAACACTTTTGCTTATAGCAGGCAGGGTTTTCCTCTATTCATTTCAGGTCACAAAGGCATCTTTGGAGATCTTCAAAAAACAAATATTCCTTTATCTATCACTAGATCTTTTATCTTTCACTCCAAACAAACTCCCCTCCCTCCCTGTCTGTGAGAGTAGGATTGCTCTGCCTATCACTCTGTGGCTGGCACAGGTCTTTTCCCGTCATTCATCTAAGTTTTCATGCCAGTTATAGATTATTGACTCTGAACTCCAAATTCATCCTTTTTGCCTCCACTGTGAAAATGGATCTTGGCCCCTCAAATATTTTTCATTTGGCAGCTGGCCAAGTGTTAAGCTTTGTCAATAGAGGGTGCTGGAGAAATATTGCAGGAGGAAAGGATTTTGCCTCCCCCTTCCTGGTTTGCTATGCACAGATTCAACAGAGCCAGGTAACCTTGTAGAATGTGTATGTATCCCAAGCCTGGAGACAGGAAGCCCTGGACTAGTATTACAGTGGAATAATGCTGGGTTCCTAGTCTTGAATTCCAACATGAGAATTCAGCATCTCCATAGGACTATCTTGTCTGCATGACCTGGTGCCAAAATTGTTAGTTAATAAAGTTTCTTCTAACTTGTCAAAATGTATTCACATTGTGGCACAGAATTTGTGCTCATGTTTCTTCTAAAAATTTGTACACAGCCCCGAGAAGCACAATTCATTAAAAGGAATCTGTTGAGAGCCTCTCTGCCATAAGTCTTCAAATAGACACTATAAGAGAATATAAGTCAAAGCTAAAGCCCTTCATCGAAAGCAGAACAATTACAAGTAGCATAGCAAGAGCAAAGTGACATATTGCACTCATGAACAGATGAATGGATAAACAAAACGGGATATATACCTAGAATGGGGTATTACTCCTCCTTAAAAAGGAATGAATGAACCTTGAGGACGTTATGCTAAGTGAAATACGCCAGTCACAGAAGGACATATATTCTGTGAGTCCACTTATCTGGAGTAGTCAAATTCATAGAGACAAACGTAGAATGATGGTTGTCAGAGGCTGGGAGGAGGAGAGAATGGGGAGTTAGTTTTTAATGGGTACACGGCTTCAGTTTGGGAAGATGAAAAAGTACCAGAGATGGATAGTGTTGATGGTTGCACAACATTGTGAATATACTTAATACCACTGAATTATTCAGTTAAAAATGATTGAAATAGTAAACTTTATGTTATGTACACTTTACTGCAATATAATTTTTTTATATTGCATATTCCAAGATGAAAACCTAAATGGCATCTTGCCCTGACTCCTTCTATTTCCAACAACACACACACTCACCTCACCCTGTCTGAATTTTGTAGGTTTTGTGAACATCATTCTTTTTCCTCTGAAAAAAAGGCAGGTTAAAAGGTAAAAGGAAACAACTAAAATAGATTTTAATGTTGTGTCTTACTTAATCCAATAATTCCAAAATATTGTCACTTCAGTGTGCAGAAAATTACTAGGGAGATATTTAACTTTTTTTTTAATCATGCTAAGTCTCTGAAATCTGATGTGTTTTACACCTACCTCACATCTCATTTTGGAGCAGGCCTATGCGGCTAGTGGCTAGTGTACCGGACGGTGCAGCTTTAAGGGCTCCATAGAGAAATTTTTAAAAGTAGAATGTGTTTTAAAGAGTTGATGTTTGATTTTTCTACAATCCAATGTAAGAGTTATCACATGGAAAATTGTATCTCATTTATTTTGTGATTTTTAAACTAGAATTAGAAATGGTGCATGTTAATAACATTTCATGGTTTAATTAGCAGTCTTTTTTTCCTAGTGGCACATGACATAATGGTACATATTATGATTAATGACATTTTAGATTCTAAGAAATACAAATCTTATCCCTCAGAGTCTCTGGTTCTTCCTCCGTAAGACGGAGCAATAAAAGGACCTATGGAATAGGGTTGTTGTGAGGATTAACTTAATGTGTGTAAAACATTTAGCATCTTCTAGAAGGTGCCTGTGTTTCTTGGCTCATGGTCCTGTTCCATCTCCAAAGCCATCGCTCCAACCTCTGCATCTGTCATCATAGCTCCTCCAATTCTGACTCTCCTCCTTTCCTATTTCACTTGTAACTACCCTTTTGATCACACTAGGTCCACTCGGAAAATACAGGATAGTCTCCTCATCTCAAGATCCTTAACTTAATCATATCTGCAAAGTCTCATATAAGGTACATATTTACAGCTTCCAGAGACTAGGTTGTGGCTATCCGGGGGTTGGGCTGGGGTGGCATTATTCTGCCTCCCATATCTGGAAAGGGGTAAGTCGTTGCTTTACCCTTATCATATGCTCTCTTCATGGAATAGAAGAACCCAATATGCTAAAGAGACTGTTCTTATCAGTGTGAGGAAAGCAGGAGCAAATGTAGATCCTATTGGGAGATGCCAAAGCACCTGTAAGTAAACATGAAGAAAGAATAATCAGGAAGGGTGGCTTCATATTGAGGTGAACTCTGTCTTCCCACATAGTTATCCCTGCCTCTTCCCATTTATTTTCCCAATTTGGAAACAGCTCTCCTACCTCTCTCTTATCTTTGCATAAATAGTCTGGAGTTTACTCTAAACGCTTTCAGAGAGGTGGTTCTCAACTTTAGCTGTATATTGGAATTACCTGAGGTGGGGAATGAGGGTGTTCTTTGAAAATACCCTTGCCCCTAAATGAAATCAAGACATCCGGGTTTGGGGCCCAGACACCAATATTTTTAAATATCCCCAGGTGATTCTAATGTATTTATTAAGGTTAAGACTCTGGTGTAAAGGAAATAACTGGATTCCTCTTTCACAGGACCACAAAATGTTCTTTCCTTTTTTCTTTTCTTTTCTAAATAATGTTTCACTTTGGTCTGAGTATCTCTGGGAATCAGTGGGCTTGAAGGTATAAGAATTTAGAAAGTTCAACCTGGGAGGGTTTTGGAGGAGGTCATTGAGAGGACGTGACTGAGTTGATCTGTGAGCTGGCCCCCGGCTATCGGAGGCTCCTAAACCCCTCCCCCATCCTTAGAATGTGCTTTCCACCTGCCTTCCCCACATTAGAAGCTGCCTTAAGGTTTCAGCCTTAAGAGAGTAAGGTGTTTTTGAGACCATCTGGATGACATACTTAACTGAACCCAGTGAAGGCCTCTATATAAAATTTTAAGATTCTGGCGGGTGAGTGAAGAGATCTACTTGTCTTACAGCCGTCCAAGACAAACTTTGTGCATTAAAAGTCCCTTTCCTCATTAAACCTGCCACCTACCAATCTGGGGTGGTCTGTCTCTTCCTTCAGTCTCTCCTTGCCCTCCATGTATGGGGGCCAGTTTGCAAACCAACAGAGGCGCTCAGGATTATCTGATATGTTCTCTTCTCTTCAATGCTGTCAATATCTAATCCATTGGAGGCAAAAGTATATTAAATGCATTTTGAACTCTTTCTTGCATACCAAATGGTAGTGAATAATTAATAATGTCTCTTGAACAATTAGTAATCAAGTAAGCTGCTGTTAAAATTTTCTTTTCCAGGAGAATTTTCTTTCAATAGTCAAAGGATTAGTGTAGCTCTACCCACTCCCTGGGTAGTTCAGATTAGTTCATTTAAAAGCCGGGGGGAGTATCTGGATCGTGCTTCCTTGCCTTCCCTCAGTTAGAAAGCTCTTCTTCCTCCATTTCCATCGTTGAAATCCTCTCTCTCTGTCAATATTTATATCCCATGACACCTCCCCTTAGTTCCTTCCTGTTCTAGATGTAATCTTTTTCCTTTGAGCCTCCTTGACACTTTGTATCCTCTTAATCGTACTTCCCTCACTCTTCTTTGCATTACAGTTACTGAATACTTTCTTTTTTCCTTGCTAAAAGATTATAAAATCTTTCAAGGTGAAATTATACAATAAAAAACGCAATCCTGTTATGCCTATTTTTCCTAGCCGAGTAATGCAGGTAAGAGGGACATGAATATTTGTTGAATTGACATTTTTTCTTGTAAGATTGGTCAATGATGATCTTCCCAGTAGGACAAGACTTCGGTGAGAGGATAGGTTTCCCTTTGTAAAGAAAGCCACTGGTACACTAGGCTCCAGGCTCTTGTTGACTCAGACCATGCCTGGCGAAGTGGGTGGATCTTTCAGCGCCTAATCTCAGATTCACCTCTTATTTCCAGACTGCAGTGCTGACTGTGAACTGTGTAGGGTTTAAACTGTCATGTGGTTTTATTTAAAGTTGACTGCAAATATAGTTCTGGGTTAAACTGGCCTGGAAGCTAGGGAATCTCCTAACTGCCTACATATGCAAGAGGAAAATTCTAGCTAAACAAAGGATCCATGCCAGGAAATCCATTTCCTTTTCCATCTGACCCTCTTGAACTTTCCCCTTCTGCTGTGCTGCCCCATCCCTCACCTCCACCCCATCTCACCACACCTTGAACTGTCATTCTCCTGATAACTGCTGAAAGTCACTGCCGTTTCTCCTTTCACTTCTCTGTGACTTAGCTCGGTGGGGCTGAAAAACTCAGGATCTGAAAAGTCTCAGGTTAGATTGAGGCTCCACCAACCTGCCAACAGACCTCCCAGAAGAAAAATAAATGCCAAGTCCCAAGCACAGGGTCAGCCTCCTACAGACTGCTGGCAAAGAGTAGACAACCACACACCAGGGCAGCTTTGCCATCTGAGAGCCATGAGGACAGCAGCAGGAAGCCTTCTACCCGCCCAAGCAAGTAGAAGGAGCAGGGCCTGCCCAGTCATGGTCCCTGCCACAGAGCTGGCGGCTCTTGAGCTCAGGACCATAAAGCCCTTTAGGATTCAAACTCACTCCCAGAGGAAGCGACTGATACTGTTCTTTCAAATTGCCACCCACACACACAGGGAGATGATCATGCCATAAAGGCAAGGATTTCAAAGGAGCTGATTAGATCCTAACTAATCAGTTTCTATGGAGTGTGGGGAAAGACCCACCATGAATGTTTCAACTGGGCTTTGCAGGGGAGCAAACTGCAGGGGATAATGGCACCCCCTGGAATGGGTTGGGTCCCCTCCAAGTCCAATTATGCAATACTAAAAGCTGTAATGACATGACAGGGACATGGCTATGTGTGAGAACTAAAGCTTTTACATGGGATCCCCAAGGGCCATTTCAGGCAATGCTGCTCTTGGTAAAGTCATTACTCTAACGATCACTTCAGCTTCTCTGCTACTTCCTCCATTCGGCACCCTCATCCACCTGTAGTTGCCAATGGCCTTACTCTTTCCCTCAGCCCCCAATCCCATAGAACCCAGTTCTCTCACTGTGTATTCACACTAAGGTATGAATGGCCCATAATGCCTCAAGACAGCATTTATCCAAGGCATTTTTAATTTTAATGGGAATCATTAAACTAGAGGTATAATTAAGCTCCAAAGTAAAATTTAAGACACTGAACTGAATGATATTGGATCTCTATAGTAAATTTAAACAAATTATAGAGAAAAGAGGAAAATACGTAATGGAAAAGTAACTGGTTAGGACTACTGATTCACTAGTTCTATTGATTAGCAGACTAATGTTGGATTTGAAGATGACTTCCAGGGTGTTTGTTACATCTGATATGTGAAAGGCAAGTGTCCTGGGCAAGTCCAGAGGTGGCCACGAGCCCTGGTGCTGCCATTTACTGGCTGGATAATCTCAGGCAGTTCACCAAACTATGAAAGGGAGACTATATGGAAGTACCCAAGAGTGTCTGTAATACAGTAGATGATCAATAAATGTTGTGGCTATTGATCCTTCTGAGCCCCCATTAAGTCAGCATTTACACTTCAGAGAAGCTTCAGAGTTAACCTTGATGTTGGATGCTGAGATCTGCCACAAAATCGAGAGTGTTTGAGAGCATGACTTACTGCTCATTACTTGAACTGTCCCCTCCCTTCTTCCCCCATTCCCAGCACAGTCATTGTGCAGTGCCTGGCACAGAATACAAACTCAGTAAATGTTTGTTGAACTCAGCCTTTGAACCAAACTTCTTAACTCACTCTCAAGAAACACTGTTTCTTCTCAAGAAGATAAGAATCATAGGAGCATCACCCACTGAGACTCCTGACAAGGAGAAGGGATGCTGGAAGCACTTCAGGCTTCCAGAGGGATCCCTGGGAAAGAGGAGAGGCCTAGAAAGGGCTAAGACCCCCGGGAGCGGGGAAGCCTGGTGGGCTTGGCTGGAAGAGGCTGTTTCTCACTCCTGCAAGGACCTGAATGGACTAGTTCATGGAATCAAAGAACGTCAGCATAAATGATCTTAGAAAGCACTCAGAAATCAAGCTTAGGCCTGGACAGGATGTGTGGGTTGTTTAAAACTAGATAAATAGGGCCGGCCCCGTGGTCCAGAGGTTAAGTTTGCATGCTCGCTACGGCGGCCCGGGGTTTCGCTGGTTCAGATCCTGGGCACAGACATGGCACCGCTCATCAGGCCACGTTCAGGAGGCGTCCCACGTGCCACAACTAGAAGGACCCACAACTAAAATATACAACTATATACTGGGGGGATTTGGGGAGAAAAAGAAGGAAAAAAAAAGAAGATTGGCAACAGTTGCTAGCTCAGGTGCTAATCTTTAAAAAATAAATGAATAAAAATAAAATAAATAAATAAATAAAACTAGATAAATAACAAAAAGGCTGGGACCAGAGTATAAGACTTGACTTTTTATTCAGTGCTTTTTTCAAGACAACACTGGGGTTTGCAAAAATGTCTTATAAAGTGCATTTTTTCTTAGAAAGGCCTTCCAGCTCTGTGTTTGGAACAGGAGAGATGAAAGGGATAGGCCACTCCTGAGGGCACGGGGTGTAATGTTAATAGATAAGAGTCTTATTTCACATTGGCCTTCTCTATCAAGGAAATTGATCTTTAGCTTGATAAAAAGGACTGTCCAAATAGTTAATAGGTAATTAAGTTTTAAGATAGGTGAGACGATATAAGGAGAGTGACTAATCCATTTAATTGAATTGAAGCTCCCAGACCCCGAGAAATTCCATTTCAGAATAGTGAAAGAATATGCAGCTTTGTAACTCACTCACGGGGGAGAGTGTGTTAGCCACTTTCGAGGAAGGGTTAGCTAGCTGCCTGGGTCAACAGTTATTGCAAGACTAAAGGAGATTTCATGCCCAAGCTTCTCTGCATCCAAAATTCAGCCTCTTCTATTCCACCAGGTATCTTTGGTCCCTAAATGGGTTAGTGAATTCCTTCATAGAATCAGGGTCTTGAATGATTACAAGAGACTAAAATGAAGCAGCCCAAACCAACAAGATGAAATTTAACAGAGCAAGTGGGAAATCCTTCATTCAGTATTATTTTCTAATCTGTACAAATACAAAACAGAGGCGATACAGAGTAAGAATAATTCACGTTCAAAAGGGTTAGGAATCTTGGTTGACTCCAAGCTCCTATCTTTGGGTGATAGAGCTGCCAAACTGCTGATGAAATCTTAGGACACATTAATAAAGGCAGAGTGTTCTGAATAAAAGGAGAGTAAGGCTATTGCACTTGGCAGTCAGACCTCATCTGCAGTGTTCTGTTCAGCTTGGGAGGTGTCCAGAGAAGGCTAAGAGAATACAAGATCTAGAAGCCATGTCATGTGACAGCTTAAAGGACTTGGGGATGTTCGTTTGGGGAACAGAGGCTGTTCAATTTCGGTGACTACAATATGAAGGAGACAGTCATTTTGCTGTGTCACTTTCCCAGACAGAACTAAGATTAACTACGAGATGAAGGCAAACTTTTATCTAATATAAGAGAAAGGAAACTCATGTTGGTCGAATATCCACCATGTGCTCTTTGTTGTGCTGTGTGCTTTATATTAGTTTGTTAAAATCTTCCAGAAACTGACGGATTTGGGGGGCGTGGGGTGGGTGGTGGGAAGCTCCCAATCGCTGGAAGTCAGACGTTCAGCTCAGCTCTGCTCATTTAAAGCAGTGGTCACCCCTCTTCTGCTTCCTAGACTTAGGGGTGCCATCAGGCCCTTCTGGAGCCAGCTTCCTACTTGGAGGACACAGAAAAGACCACCGTGCTTCTGCAATGTGGATTCCCAGCACCACTTCAAGGTTCCAAATCCCTGCTGGACCACTAACTGTGAGTGAGGGGCTACCTAGTTCCTATTTCCCCAAGCTGACATTTCCTAGCCAGTCTTGAATATTGGGATGGGTCCATGTTTGCCTAGGATGTCTGAGGAAAGGACTGGGCAGTGGAGGAGAGCCTAGGAGTTCCATGAGCTTATGAGAGATTGTGTGACCGGAGATGGAAATAGATCTCTGTGAATCTATTTCTCCATCAGTTGCAGCCATTTGCTTTGCATATACCTGTAGTCTTAGAATGCCCCAAATTCTGAAACCCTCCAGCCTGAGGAATGCTTCTGCCAGTGAACAGTCTATCAGCGAGGGTCTCGGCGGGAAGCAGAATTCAACTCAGAGGATTCCAGTGAAGTGAGTTTAACAAAGGGACGATCACAGACATGTGAGCAGGGAATCAGCAGGGTAACCTCAGACTCACCAGGCACGCTCCAGCCTCAAGGCCGTGTACTTGCCATCCCCACCCCGTGCTACCCACCCGTGGTATCCACATGGCTCCTTCATCTCATTCAGGTCTTGGTTACAGCGCCACCTTCTCAAGCGAGCATTGTAAGTGCTGCTCCTCGACACTCCCTTCCTCCTCCCCCACCTAATTTTTTATATCACCTGATATTTCCATATTTATTTTTTATTTTCTGCCTCTACCCACTAGAATGTGGGCAGAGATTTTTGTCTGTTTTGTTCATTGCTATGATACCAGTGCCTAGAACACTGCCTGGCCCAAGGAAGAGGCTCAATAAAAATATTTGTTGAATGAATGAATGAATGACTACTAATTGGACTTATTAGAGCTCATAGAGAGACTTGTCCAGGAGTGACAATTGATCCATCTTTCTTGCTTCAACTTGCTGATCATGTCCCTGCCTTTTTGGGGAAAGCCTGCTGACACGCAAAGAGCTTTTGTTTGGCCACTAGAGGGCGGTGTTGATCAGTCTTTTCATTTTTTAGGAGTCGTGTTCTGAGACCATTCACCTTCTTTCCCCCAGACCCCAAAAAGAAGAGGTGAGACAGGCTCATGTCTGCAGCCAAAGCAAATGCACAGTGTATCTCTCCCACCCCAACAATGCTGTCCAAATGACATTCAGTTAAAACCTGTATCAAGAATGGTCTTGAAAGGAGCAAAGCTCTCCCCCATAGACACCATCAGCTGGGCAGATGACCTCATTATTTTGTGCCATATCCCTCTACCTCCCTTCCCTTTCCATCACCAATGCCCAGTTGGCTCTATTTGTAAAACAGTGAGCTCTCACAATACAGCGTCTAGTCTCATGGTTCCAGTTGTCACTGTCCAGAAGCCCTGGGAAAGAAAGAAAAACTCTTCAAGGAATCATTCCCTCTTTTACTAAGTATCTACTTTGTATAGATGCTATGCTAGGGGCCAGGGAGGATGATACAGAATAAAGCGTCATAAGCGCCCCCCCCCCCCCCCGCCTCCAATGCATAGAGTAATGACACTACAGGTGGAAATGGGCAGGGCGGTAAGGAAAGCTGAGAGAAGGTAGAAGGGGCATTCCAAAAAAGGCAGTGGAGCTGTCTCAGGTCGGGAGAGATCAGAGGTGGCGTTATGGGAGAGATGACATTTGACTTAGGATTTGAATGGTAGGTAGGTGCAAAATTGTGTTTGGCTACATATAAAGCACTTCCTTTTTTTACACACTGCCTTTTATAGGGTGCTTGAATTGTAGGGTAATTTTCTTCTCAACTGAGGATAGTAACTATCTGTGTACATGAAAAAGGTCAGCTTTGCAGGACATCCCACTCCTGTAAGGCATAGCATAATATAAATAAAAGAGCTACGGTGGGGATAATGTGTTGTGAAAATACTAGATGGGAGCAAGACTTATATGCACCTAGTGGTTCCCCAACCGAATGCCCTTTGTGCCCACCCCACAGTGAGGGCAGAATCTAACAAATGAAGACGTGATTTTTTTTTAATTTTAATTTTTTTTAATATGGAACAGAAAATGGAAGTGCTGCAGAAGTTTTTATTATCTCAAGTACAGCTTTTCTCAAAAGCATGGGTTGGAAACCGGGAGTGCCTAGTGAGGCCCCAGGACTCACAGACCAAATTCACAGACCAACACATGCACTTTGGTCAAAAATATTTTTTATTTAAAAGAGAGACAATCCAGAGAGAAAGCAAGGGAAAAGAAGGAAATGAAGAGGTCAGAGTAGCAGCTCTGAGTGAAGGCTCCCAATTCCTTGCTGGCCCATACCCCACAGGAGGCCTCGCCACACCCCCCTCTTCACTCGGTGTGGTCTGAAGCCCCCCCAGGTCATCCTAGACTAGGGTGGTAGAACTTCTTCCACTTCTAGAATGAGGAAGGGAAATAAGAGATCGCTGGGCCTCTTCAAGGTGTCCTTGCTCATTACCATGGGCAGGACGTCCGCAAGAAGGTCTGGGTTTATGTGCTGCAGGTGGAAAAGCACACAACCCAGCAGCCTAATGAAGATCATGACCATGAAGACAAGACTCTTGAAATGCCTGGAAACAGACAGTCATCGTTAGCATGGGGGAAAGAGACAGAATCCAGCAAGGAGAGGTGAACCTCACACTCATAAATGACTGTGAATTGCTTTCTTCAGGCAAAACTGATGGGGACATGGGGAATGGAGACACAAAGGGTGAGGTCAGGGGATCAGTGATAGAATATTGATGTAGTGGTTAGGAATTGAATACAGCCCTCCTGACATGTAAGCCCTCCAGCAGAATAGATGTCCTTATAGAAAAGATTAAGGTGCAAAAGGAGAAGACTTTCTGGTTACTATATATGGAATGGCCTTTTGGAGGTTGTCAGAAAATGTCCAGGACCATCACACTTGTGAGTCTCATGACCAGTGGCCCTGTTCAGGTCCATTATAGACAAAAGTGCTGCAATTTGAAATAAGACTGGACCATCTCTGACATTAACATCCAGGCAAAATGATTATGATTGGTTTTATCTAAACATCAAGCACCAAAAGAGACCAACTCAAATAATAAAAGGTGTGTGTGTGTGTGTGTGTGTGTGTGCACGCAGATGCGTGTGTTTTCTTGTGTCCACCCAAGAAAATTCCACCCTGAAAACTAGTCTGAGACCTTCAGTCTTCAACTATATTGAAATGTCATAAATCATACCTTTTCATTAAAGTCCCACATGGAGCATTTCAGAATTAGTCTCCTTGCTTCAAAAATTAAAAAAAGGAAAATGTACAGGGAGTTCACGATTTTTTTCTAAAATTTTCCGCAGTAGAAGAACTAAGAAAATTAATGCGCCCTGAATCCTCTTCAGCAAAAAGCATAGCAGAGATTATCATGTTCAGGATGTGAAAAATAGGAAGGGGCCATACCAAGGAACCTAAGAATGGAAATTGAAAGTCTAATGCAACCTGCAGCCTTCATCTTGAACTTCTCAGTAATAGCCACTTTCTCCAACCACCAAGTCCTATGTAACTCTGGGGTGGAGAAAAGATGGAAGGAAGGGTTGGGAGAAATCTGGGGATGCCTGACTTTTCTGGTTGGTGGATGTGCTTATTCTTATTCCTTATGCCCTTATCGAGTCACTCACTTCTACAGAGTGAATGTGGCCTAAATCAGGGGGGAAAACTAAGATCCTACCACTTACCAGTACCAAGAGATTCTCTTCTGTTTCTTAGTGAAGGTCTTCTCCTGTGGGAGCAATAACCGTCACAGCTGTGCCTGCCCATGTGCTCATAGAGAGGCAGTATGGTAGGGTGGCTAAGAGCTTAGACCCAGGAGGCAGGCTGCCCTGGCTCTGTCATTTCCTCACTGCCGTGATATGGTGCAAGGTACTGGACCTCATTATTTCCCAACTCTAGGGTTATTAAAGGAGCAGGGGAAGCAGGGAGCAGGGAGAGAGAAGCCATGGGAGGAAAGGATAGAGGGAAACTCCAATTTAGGACAAGGAAGACATACCACGTTGCTTTGGATGGTCTCCACCGGAATTGACCCCGGCTTCCCTCTTGAGGAGGAGTTGTTCTGGGCTTTGACTCTAAGTGAAAAAGATCAGTTCCAAGAATTATGTAGCATAATCTGAGGGGTTGATGAAAGGTGCTCTTCTAAGTCACGCAACATCTATGATTTTTTCCTAGATTCTTGATAACATTCACAATGCTCAATATTGAAAATTTGTAACTGCTCAACGTGCAAAAAACCAGGAAAATGTGGTCCATTCTCAAGAGAAAGGATAATCAATGAAGGGTAACCCTGGCATAACCTTGATTTTGGATTCAAATTGCAAAAATTTGTCTCTTGGTGGCGGTTCAAATCTCAGTTCGGGTCTGAGATCCTCAATGGGGCTGCTCACAGACTGCCCTGAGCACGCCCAGTTTGGAGGTCAGCCTGTAATTTGGGCAGAGTTTAGAAAAAAATTTGAGACTCTCCATCTCTGGCTTTCTGCTTTTTATCCAGTAGCTCTGACTACCCTGAACTCTGTCCTCTGTTTTTTAGCCCCAAAAGATGCAGGTTTTCTCCCGGTGTTTTAGCTGCCCCTCACATGCCAAGTTTAGTCTGCCTTCAGGTTAAAAGTGATGCAAATGGGGAAATCACCCCTTCCTATTCCCTTCTTCCAATTGTCAACTCTCTCCTGACTGCTTTTATTCACTCTCCAGTGCCTTCTGATTGTTTGTTCATTTGTTTTGTTTTCTTGTCCAGAATTTAGAGCTATTTCCTGCCAGAGGGTCAGATCCAGTAAAAGCTTACTCAGCCTTTTCAAGGGAATATCTTTTTGTAATCATCAAATAGAGGAGGAAAGGAAGAAGTGGCCCAGACTCTTGGTTCTGGCCATGATAGAACAGCTTCTATCAGACTAGCCAAATTCTAAAAGCAACTGTAAAAACTGGACGCAATGCATAAAACAGCTGTTTGACTGCATTGAAGAATGCAGTCAGAAGCCGAGGGGACAGTGAGGGAAGTACAGCACACTGAAGTGAGCTCCTCTTTCATCCGGGCTTTTCCCCAAGGGCATTTGCCAATTCGTGGTGTGGGGAATAGAGTCCAAGGAGCAAGCGGCAGCACTAACTGGCTGAGAGAGAGATTGGAGTTCAAGCCCGTCAGAGTGACAATGAGGGGAAAATCCAGAGGAGGGGGGAAAGCATAGGGAAATCAGTTCACATATCTGCGTGAACTTCCCTCTCAAGGCAACGCTGGCTCCTAAGCTGCGTGTGTGTAGCTCAAGATTCCAAGAAAGCTCAGAAAGCAGAAGATGCCTCAAGAGCTGAGCAAAGATTGAAGTAGTCATGCAGAGTCCTGCTGAGCCTGCTGAGTCTCAGTCATGCTGAGGAGTAAAAGTCAGAGTTCCAGACCTGTTAAACGTGAAGGGAGACTGGTACATTTCCAAGGGGAAAAATGTGATTCTTTCAATACATATAGAAAAAGCACTTAATAAAATTAATACCTGCTCATGATAAGCACTCAGCAAACTCAAAATAAAAGGGGACTTTCTTAATCTGATAAAGGGCATCTACACAAAACCCTCACACCATACTTAATGGTGAAATATTAAATACTTTTTCCTGCTAAGTTGGGTAAAAAGTCAAGGATGCCCACTCTAGCCAATATTGTACTAAATATTTTAGCTAACGCACTAAGTCAGGAAAAAGAAAAAATACAAAGATTAAAAAGGAAGAGATACAACTGTCATTATTCATAGAGGGAAATCTAAAAGAACCTATGACCAAATTATTAGAATAAGTAAATTTAGTAAAATTGATGGATATAAGTTCAATATACTTAAACCAATTATATATGTATGTACTAGCAGTAACAGAAAACCAAATTAACAAGCATCTCATTTACCATAGCATCAAAAACATCAAATACCAAGGAATAAATCTGATGAAAGATGTACAAGGACACAATACAGAAAACTACAAAACATTATTGTGAAGAATTAAAGACGATTTAAATACATGGAGGGATAATGATGTTCATGGCTTAGAAAACTCAATGTTGTTTAGATATTAATTAGCCTCCAAATTTATCAATAGATTCCATGTAATTTCAATAAAAATCTCAAGTTTGTTTGGTAAAAAGTGAAAAACTAGTTTAAAAATTTACATGGAAATTCAAAGGGCCAAGAATAGTGAAGATACTCTTGAAGAAGAACAAAAAATTACAAAACTTAAGCGACCATATGTCAAGATTAATTATAAAGCTACGGTAATTATAACAGTGTGGTATTGGCACAAGGATAGAGACCTGGACTAATGGTACAGAATAAAGTGTTCAGAAACAGACTTATACATATATAGTCACCTGACTTATAAAACAGGGCATCACTGAAGATACACGGTCTCTTCAATAAATGGTGCTGGGTCAATTGGCTATCAGACAAATGTAAACCTAAGTGTAAGAGATAAAATAATAATAAAAAAAATTCCAGGAAAATAGTTTTATGACCTAAAGAAAGCAGTAAGTAAAAAAGAAAAAATTGATAAATTTGATGGATTGGATTTCCTTAAAATCAAGAAATATTGCTTATCAAAAGATTCCATTAAGACAGTAAAAAAGGAGAGCTGTAGAATAGACTGTAATACCTATATCTGACAAAGGACCTTATCAAAAAAACATAAGGAACTCCTATAAATCAATTTAAAAAAGACTGACAATCTCTCAAATATAGGCAAAAGACGTGTCACAAAAGATGATATCCAAATTTCCAATAAGCATGTAAAAAGATATACATCATTAGTAATCTGTAATGAAATACATTATTAAAATAAAAATTAGTTAGGGGCTGGCCCCGTGGCTGAGTGGTCAAGTTCGCATGCTCTGCTGCAGGCGGCCCAGTGTTTCGTTAGTTCGAATCCTGGGCGCGGACATGGCACTGTTCATCAAACCACGCTGAGGCAGCATCCCACATGCCACAACTAGAAGGACCCACAACGAAGAATATACAACTATGTACTGGGGGGAGTTTGGGGAGAAAAATAAAAAATCTTTAAAAAAAAAATAAAAAATAAATAAATAAATAAAAATTAGTTATCACTATACCTCTGCCAGAATGGCTAATATTCAAAATCTATAAATACCAAGTGAAAGGATATACAGCAAATAGAACCCATGTACATTTCTCATGGGAGAAGATATTGGTACAGCAACTTTGGAAAATTGTTCAGTTTTATCTAGTAAATACAAAAATGTGTATGCCCTATGAGCCAGCAATTCCAGTCCTTGGTATATACCCAAGAGAAATGAGTATGTATGCCCATTAAAAGACATGCACAAGAATGTTTATAGCAATTTTATTTGAATAGTTCGAAACTGGAAATAACCAAAATGTTTATCAACAGTAAAATAGATAAATCGTGCCATATTCATAGAATGGAATACCACACAGCCGTGAAAAAGACAAACCACAGCTGCGTGCAGCAACATGGATGAATCTCAGTGAAAGCTAGACACAAAAGAGAAAACACTGAATTTGTATAAAGTTCAAGAACAGACAAAATCAATCAAAAATGATGGAAGTCAGAATAGTGGTTACCTTTGCAAGGAGTATTGACTGAGAGAAGGGCACAAGCGAGCCTTCTAAGGTACTCAAAATATTCTGTATCTTGGTCTCGGTGGTGTTAACATGTGTATATACATATACAGAAATTCATGGAGCTATGTACTTAAGATTTGTGCACAATGTATTTTACATAATACATAATATAATTAAAAAGTATAAACAGAGGAAAATATGTCAAGTCCTGAAGCACGCAAGTCTTTGGATACAGAGTGTATGTCAAAGGACATCACCAGGGCCTCCAATCAGTGTGGAGACCCCCCACGCCCTGGGAAGGGGGACAGCACACACGTATGCAGAAGCATTTCTGGGTCTCTGGGCTTCTTTTTACTAGGATTCTTCTTGTTTGAACCCAGCCTGAGTCAATTTCCAAGATTGACACTCAACTAAGGACCCAAATAAAAAGCTTTTTAAAAAGACCTTTTAAACACCAATTGCTGAGAAAGGCAAGAGAGAAACCTGAATGCTGATGTTTTTCAGTCCAGAATGGAGTGACATTCTAGACATTTCAGTCTAGAACATGGAGCGGAGGCTGACAGGCATGACTTGTTGGGTGCCATGTATAGCGACACCCACTGGTCTGAGAAGTATTCTGCCCCTCAAAAACTGCCCAGGGGCTGTCATTTCAGTCCGTCAGGGAGGTCATTTTTCCAAACTTACACTTCTTTTTCAAGAAACAGTGCCTCCTTTTCCTTTTCCATTTGCATCAGAATTTCCTGGTACTTCTTCCCATGGAAATAAAAAAAATACGTATTTGTCATAATCAAGAATTTTTATATATTTCATTACAATATCATTGATGAAAGATTCTCCTAAGACGAACTCTTAATATTCCAAATGGTGCAGGCATGAGTGTGTACACACAAGTAGAGAGATGTTCTAGCAAAAAATTAGGAGATTAAATGACCAGACATATATGAAATATATAGGAAATATATACATACACGAAATATATATGATGTGTACGAAATAATATATATGTATGGATATATATGAAAAAAAATAGTTGTCTCTTTGGATCTTGTTCGTATTCAAATCCCAGCTCTGACACTTGTTAGCTGTGTTTCCAGAGTGCGTTACTCAACTCCTTTAAACCTCAGTGTCCTCTTTATCACAACAATATCATCTCCATAGTTATTGGACAAATTGATGGAAAAAAATGCTGTATGTCGAGTGCTTAAAAACATTGTATGTGCCAGGGGCTGGCACAAAGTAAATCCTTAAATACATCCGTTTTGTTGTTGTTGCTGTTGTATATCAGGCATTTTTCCCCAGAGGCAAATTTGAGCCTAATGGGAAACCAAGGAACCCATGACCTTAGCGTAAGTCTGCCTCTCCTCTAACTTTCGCCCAGAGGCAGCGTACCTTTCTGTAGTGGCCCTGGTCTTCACAGAGCTGATACATGCATTGGTAGTCGCTTTCTATCTGGAAAGAAAAGAAAATTAACAAATCTCACAAATTAAACCAGAACCAAGCCTTGGCTGCTCCCTGGGACCCTAAGTCGTGCATTGGACATTTGGCTGGTTACCTAGCAACTCCCTACTCACAGGGAAAACAACCATGTTGCAAAGCAGTGATCTCATCCCTCACGGGCAGGGTCTAATTTCCAGCAAAGGAAACTGTTTGCCCAGATTGTCACATGCCTGTCAGGTGAAACATCAGGAGATGTCTCAGGGCACTTGGGTTTGGGATTCAACAATAGCATTTGAGTATTTGAGGTAGAGGAGTGTTTAAGAAATGGTAAGACCAGTACTTTTACCAGAAGCTTTCTTTTCCTTCACCTGCACGTGAATCAGAAATTCATTTGCCAGATGTCCTTGCTCCTCCCTCTCCCGTGCCTCAAGCTGTTCTGTTTCAAAGACCTTTGAGATTGTCTCCCATTTATACCCTGGATGGACCCTCAGTGGAGGAGACACTGCCTCTACCTTGCCCAGTTCCTTCTCTTGCTTGACACAGGACTCCGTTGACTTTTGGAGTCTCGTCTATGAAGACAACGAGTGATGGCAAAGAGTTAATAGCATTCTTTTGTGGAAGGCAAATGGATAATGATCAGCCTCTCTCTAGACAGGCAGAGAGCAAGATAATAATGGCTCTGATATATTGAGGACATCTCATAATAATCTGGGGTGGGCACGTTATTAGCCCCATTTTACAGATGAGGAGACAGAGGCGTGGAGAAGTTAAGTGCATAACGTGTTCAAAAGTCACACAGTGGCAGACTTGACATTTAAACCTTGGTCATCTAGTGATTCATATGATCCTCCTTCCTCCACTTCCAATCCCAAGCTTGCCAGCCTCTTTCTCCCTCTCATTTTCTGTAGGGTGCACACACATGCTGTCTGAATCACGTAGGGGGCGTAAGAGAAACATTATGCCTCTTTTTCTGAGAAAAACAGAAGACAGTAGGGCTCTGGCATGGTGGGTTCAGCCAAATTGCCATGTTTGCTGTATACATCTGCAGAGAACTTCCCAATAGAGTTTCTGCCGTCTATGGGCATCCAATTCATTCATTTATTTCATAAATATTTTATTGAGCATCTACCATGTGCCTAAAACAGTGCCTACTGGGGAAATAGGAAAGAACAACATAGACAAAAATTCATGCCCTCATTGGGTTTACCTTCTAGTAGAGAAAAAAGATAAATAAAATTAAAATTTCCTTGGCCTATAAGCCATGGATAGAAAGTCAAATAAGATTTTTGACACATACTTGTATAATTGTGGAAGTTCATATTCTCTTCCTACTTGAATATGTGTATTTATGTGTCTTCATTTAGATCATAAACTTCTTAAGGGCAGGTTGCGATGGGCATTCAGGATGTGTGTTCTACGCATTAAAGGATGATGAGGTCTCTGGAGCAATTCCCTCCACTTTGATACCATTGCGGTCATCTCTGCCACCATTGTGACTAGTAATGTTATGAATGCCCATAGGCCATGAAGTAAAGTAGAGGGAACAAAGGACACTGGCTCCCCTCTGATGAAGACACAGACATACCTAGCTTGAGTGAGTCCTTGAAAGCAGTTCCTCCCAAAACCGTAACTGACACATCTCCCAGAAAATCTCTATGTTTGCTTTTCTAGTCAGCTTCAATTCTGCCAACATCTGCTTTAGGGGTCCTTTATCAAGGCCAACATTCTTCAATATCCCTGAAATTTGAAATACCATCCCACAAATCATGAACTGAACAAAGCACAAGGACATGAAAACCTGGGGTAGAGGCAGACTTGGGGGTCTCGGGGCTGCAGAATGGTGATTAATTAATTCAGATCCCAGATAGAAGCTTGACGGAGAAGTGTCTCCTTCCTACTATGGAAGCTGCCTGACTCCATGCTAGCTGGACAGACCTTTTTGCCCATTGCCCATGGAAACTATGGCACAGTAATGGAAAGAAGATGAGGAGAGAGGGAAAAGAAAATGGGGCAGAGTGGTTGGGAAAGGGAGGAACAAATCTTTTCTCCCTCCACAGCCCTTTAGCTCTCTCACCACAGATCTGTAATTCCCAGAGAACAAACGGTGGTATTAATCAGAGCTTTTTCTAAGAGATTCAGAAGGTGGCAGTGGGGAGGGATCACACAGATTTTGCTGGCTGCTCCTTCTCCAGTCTTTCTGACTGGGGAGTTCAGGAGGTCAGACGACTCCGTTGGAATTCCTAAGAAATGAGCATCCTTTCAAGGGTGGACTTATCCTGGGACCCTAAAACCCAGGGTCCACCTTACATTCTTCTGAAGCTCCACCACATTCCTGCTTAGAATCTTGTTGCTCTTTTCCTGCAGAAAGAAAGAGGTAAAGTGGACAAGACTGCTCTACTCTTGAATATTCCCCCTAATTGGGCCCCTGAAATACCATCTGGGGATAAGTGTATCGAGTGGGAAAAGGCCACTCTGGCCCCACTCAGAGGCTCTGGGCACAGAGCCCAGGTGTTGAGCTCTCTTGCCAAGTGCTTCATTCTCAGAGCACTCTCTTAAACAGCTGTGATTTCTGCAGACACAGAAGGGATGACCACGTTGTGATGATCCCCTGGGAAAGACAGCAGCAGACTGTGCGCAAAATACGCCAGACACTCCTTTTCTAGACACCTCCTTACCAGCTTTGCCCTCTCTAATTCCAGGTCCCTCAGGGCTTCCCCCTTCTCAGATATGATGTGGTTCAACTCCTCCCTCCCATGGGCTCATCCTACTAACCCAGTGATCTCTTCCCAGACTGAAACGTAGTCACCCAGGTGTGACTCCGTCCTTAAGGATGCTGCCAGGGCCCCAGCTTGGGGAGCTACTGTCAAGGTCTCAGGGAACCAGAGTGACTAACACATGCAATGGCAATAAAATGTCAACCTAACCTGGAAATTATTGGAAAAGTCTATACATGAAGCCTTTTGAGGGCACCACAGTTGATGTTTCAGAATTTAAACGACACACCAAGATCCACCGACAAAGAAGTCAACCTTCCTCCCGCCTTCTCTCTATCCCAGGGGGTTCTCAGGTGCGGAGCCCTTCCCTCACCAACTGCAAAGCCTGACCTTTGAATAATTTCTGCTATCTCTTGAGTTTTTCCAAGAAGAATGCAATTTGTCTCATCTAGTCTCTGCAGGTCCTTTTCAAGGTCTGAGTTCATTTGGTCAAGGTTCTGTGTTTGACTTCTAATTTCAGTATTTCCATCATCTCCTTCCCACAGAAAAATCTTCTTCATTACTAAACTCAGGACAGGAAAACACAGGAGCCCTAAGAAGATTTCCCCTGGTAATCTCATTCATTCCGCCATCTTCTGTTGTTTTTGTGCCTAACCAGCCCTACATTGTCATTTTCCGTGATAAATTGATTTCTACTGTGTTTTGCCTAAAGTAAATTCATGGACTCAAATCACATTTTAAATTTAAATATTCTAAATGGAACCCATTAAAACACAAATCTTTTATGAAGCAAAAGAAGTATTTTTTCATATGAATAATTAGACTCTAATTTACTTGTTTAAAACATTTATATGGAGTATGTGGAATCCAAGCCACACCTATAAAGCATTTAAAGATCTGCAAGGGAGAGGAATTTCTTCAGTCCCCTTTTGTTACATTCTCCTAAGAGGAGTTTATGTTGAACATTTTCCACCCCAGTCACACGGGCACGTAGGCTGGGTGGGGCACAGGCACAGGAATGGATCTTTTTCCCAAATACGACTGATTTGCTTTTTGAGATGTGAGTTATCTCTGACAACCCCACGATTCTTATGATGAAGTCTGAAGAGCTGAAACCAAAGTTTTTTCTCCCCAAGAAGCCTCCCCAGACTTGAGGAGATAATGTCCTGCACCATGAAGGTTTTCTTCCTTACTGGATCGCTGTAGATTCTTCCCATAGAAAGTCCTATACTGAACTCTTCCGTCACCCTCATTACTTACACGTCGTCGTATGGGTCCTGTCCAACTTCTTCCGTCATTAATTTCCTAAAATGTTAATAAAAACATTTGTTATGGAAAGGAAGCCCTTGATGTCCAACATAGTAATTGGCCGGGGAAAGAGCAGGAAAAAGGTTTGACCAGGCAAGACAGAGCCAGGAAGAACCCCATGTCTGCTAGAGCCTTTCCCTTTCCAGGATCAATTGCAAAATTTTGCTAAATTTCAATAAGCCAGATCGTATTTTAACTTAAAATCTCATGAATGAATCCCACTGGAGTATGGAAATCTTTTTGTTTTCACAATTTTTCACATGTGGCTACCTTCCCCCTTCCTGGCCTGCACTTGCCCAGCCTCAGTTACAGTGCTGGGGGTACTCAAGCTTGTCTGTTGGCAAATATACTGAGAGTTTATTCTAACCCAGACCTTCAGGGAAACTTAGGGAAAAAACAGAGTCAGAGGGTACCCAAATTTGGCTGCCTAATTTCTATTAGTCTATTGCCATCCTGCTTTCTAACAATCTCTGGATGGTACAGGCTGAGTTGATCCTGAAACAGCAGCAGAAACAGAAGTGTGGACAGCAGGACACAATCACTGAGAGGAAGAAACAAATGCTGGGCTCTCAGGGATGGTGTCCCCTATCCATCACACCAAAATGAAAGTTCAGGATTGAAACCAATCCAAGAAAAGTAGAATATCAAAACTTTCTTCTCCTTTCTCATTCCGTCTTCTCTTCTTTTCCCTTCTCCTTGAAGCTTTTTTGTTTTGACTCCCTTTTTAATTCCTTCTCTTTTCATCACTCTCCCTGAAGTTTTCTTTTCTTTCTGCTCTCTTTACACACAAGGCATCCCAGCCTATGATAGTGCCCTCTGAGCTCACCCTTCTCTTCCCAACCAAGAGTCCTTCTGTTCCCACTGAGATTTTCAACTGAAGTCAGAACTTTCGGAAAAGGTATCTGCTTGTTGATTGAGTTCTCCACACATAGCTGGACCTGTCCTCCTAGTGGAGTGGGGCAGCATGTCATAGTCAGGGGGAAGGGGAGGGGCTGGGGCAGCAACTCATCATCATCCCTGTAGGCAGAGCGGGAGCAGAGTTCAGGACTTTAGGACAGCATAAGTCTCTCCCTAAACAGCACTAAGATTTATGGAACAAATTTCTGGACATAGTTTCAGTCTCTGCTGAAATAGCAATCAGCTCTATAGAACACATTTCTCCATTTCCCCAAATCCCTAGTCCTAGCCGCAGTGGAGATCACTCTCATTTCTCTTCCACCATCTCTGTGTGGTATGTGTGCAGATTGCTGCCCCCAAATCCAAACCATGCATCTCTAGTCAATGCATCTAAGAGGTATGGAGTAGAAATGTCTGAGAGGAGCCCAGGAAGAATCTGAGAGATGTCTTATCTATGAGTCAAGCGGTCTGTCATTCTCACCAAGTTGGATTCTTAGACCTGCAAAACAAACTCCTTTGTTTTCCCTGAATTGGCACTGCCAAGACATTGAGAAAGAAAGGTCTGATGTTTCAGAGATGGAGTGTGTGGAGGTGGAGCAGGGAGGACGAAAGAGGAGTGTTAGGTCCAGAGACCCAATTCTACTGCCCACTCCTTCAGAATTCCCTCTTTATTTTTTGAGGTCTTAAGTTCCTGGAACAGTAGATGAGATTTTATATATCAGCATCACTCTCCTAAGCAATTCTGGATTCTTCTCTGTGTCCATTGAGACAATGAGGCTGGATACAGAGTTGGAGAGATATCAATGAAGGTGTATGCTTGGAGTTCCAATCTGTCCATTTCTGTCCCTTACACTCAATTCACTCCTCCACGTTGTGAGTCTAAGCTTTTCCAAGAAAATTGTACTAATCTCAAGTCCCTGGAAAGGTCTTATAAAATATACGACTATCTCTCCAGGAAAATGTCTCTACCATGCAGTAACATCTGTCATAATCTTATCCATCCCTCTCAGCTCAGCTCAAATGCCTCTTCTTCCAAACCTTTCCAGATTCCAAGCCCCCAATCCCAGCAGAATTAATCCCTCCAAGCTCTGTTCTCTTCTTTTGGTTTTTTATATTGTTTTTAGGAATGTACACACACTGGTCTTCATTCCACAATTAGGCTATAAACCTCTTGAGACAGTGTGTTTTCATCAAAACCATTTTGATTTCCTTCCCCAGTTATGCTCCAGGGGTACCATTTACACATAATTCAATGGGAATGGTGCCCCTTCGACTTGTTCAAGAAGGAATGGCCCTCAAAATAGAAAGTAGAAATAGGCTGGGCTAGATACAGAAAGCACATGAGTTTCGTTCTATCCTGGCACTTTGTAGTTGTGTTACCTTAAGCAAGTTACTTTCTCTCTCTGAGCTCAAGTGTCCTGACCTGAGAGATGGGCATTACTCCTACTTCACAAAGTTGTGGTGGAGATTAAATGAAATAAGATAAGTAAAGCTCTTAACCCAATGGGTGGCATGCAGAAGTACCTAATTCTCATCCATTCTCAGACACAATACATGTTTCATTTTTCTACCTCATATTGCCTTTGCATATAGAATATGTTGAATGTTTTTAGAAGACATGAATGAATAAATGACATGGCACTCCCTTTATCTAGCAGCAGTGTTGTTTTCCCTTTCCTTCCAACACACAGAGAGACTCTTGCCTGTACACTCCCATAGTACACTCACATTAGTAGCACAGTATGCTGTAGCGGAATTCTCAACAGAGGGCCACATAACCCAAGAGACTGATCTACAATCATCAGGGGTGTGATTTGAAAGTTTCTGTTAAACGTCCTGGAACAGCAGTTGCCTCTGGTTGAGAATCACTGAGGAAGAACATATTCTTTCTACCACACTGCCTCTTCCTTTCCTTAAAGACACTGCACAAATTCGCTTTCTCCATGAAGCCTTCCAAAATGAACTCTTCTCAGCTTTTCACCCCAAATAGACAATGTGCACTTTGAAAGTGACTATGTCTCCCTTTTTGCTTTGACACCAAGCAGCAAAAATGCCACATTTGAAGCCCTGAATTTTTGCGAATGTGCTGGACATTGTGGTCTGTATAAGTTTCCTTCAGTCTTATTCTCCTATTCATATTTCATGTGGTACTGATTTTTAACTTATTTTCCAGTATTTTGTATTAAATATACATTTAGCTCTAGATGATACAGATCTAGATAAACAAACATGGACATAGTTATAGAGATAAATGATAGCAAATAGGTGTACATCTGAGAGGAGGTAGTGGAGTTGAGTGTAGTGCATAAGAACATTGGCTTTGGAATCAGACCAAACTGACTTTGAAAATCTGCTCCACCACTTCCCAGATGCGAGGTCTTGGACAAGTTATTCAACTGAGATTTTCTAATTTAGAAATGGAGATAACGGGTACCTACTTCATAAAATTATTGTGAGATTAAAAAAGAACCTATCACAATGCCTGACATAAAATAAATGCTCCATAAATGGTGACGATGATTATCATCATTGTTGCAAGCATCTCCATTGGCTTGGCCCTGTTAATAGTCTCCTCTCCATCCATCGCCTCAGGGAGTTCCTCGAGGCTCTGTCTCCACCAACCATCCTAAACCTTATGCTCTGCTCAGATGGCTCCCATTTCCTTTCTTAGCCACACCTTTCTTTGGTTTCTACTTGTCTGTCCAGCCCTCTTGGCTTCACTTTTTTGCTTCCAAAGTGGCCTTAAATTTTATGGCTTTTCCCTTGGACACTGTCCTTATGCTCTTCCTTGGCTGCACTCTCTGTCACCCACAAACCATCCTCCCCCAACTCTGTACTCAGTTTAGCACCTGGAACTGTAGGTCCCCATTTGTTCAGATAGGGCATGAGGACCATCAGATGCTTCAAATCTTTTGTGGTGATAAAGGAAATGTGATGACCGTTACAGAGGTCAACAGAGTGAACCCAAGCTGATTTACGCCAGAGAACGGGACTCAAACTGGTAAGCAAATAACATCGTTTCACTGAGTAATTGGCTGGGGGAGAAAAAAAGTGGGGTGAGGTGAGAGGTTCACTAGAAATAGAAGTTTTAGGGGTTATACTAATTAAAAATTGAAAGTTTGCACTGTGGATAGGGGGAAATAAAATTTGTGTCTTTCATTAAATGATTTAAAATAAATGTCATTGTCCATTGGTAGAAAAGAGTTTTCAGTTTGATCCAATAAAGGGCTAGCATACTGGGATCTCTTGAAGTTCTTAGTTATTTATCACCTTTAACTGTTGGGTTGCTCCAAGAAGACAGTCTTATTTTTAAATAATTACAGGAAGTTGCAAAAATAGTACTGGGAGGCCCCATGTACCCTTCATACAGTTTTCTTTAAACAGCTTAAATAACTAAAGTACAATATTGAAACCAGGAAATTGACATTGGTACAATGTGTATGGATATTTCTATGACATTTTATCATAAGTGTAGATTTTTATAAGCACCACACAAACAATGATTCAGAACTTTTGTATCTCCATAGAGAACTTTCTCATACTATCCTCTTACAGGCACACCCACTTCCTTCCCCTCTACCATCCCTTACTCCTGGCAACCACTAATCTGTTTCTGTCTAATTTTGCTACTTTGAGAAGGTTATATAAATGTATTCACACAGTGTGTGATCTTTTGAGATTGGCTTTTTTTCTCACTTTTTTTAATTCTAGAGATCCATCCAAATTGTTTCATGTACCAATACTTTATTCTTTTTTATTGCTGAATAGTATTCCAAGGTATGGATGTAATACAGCTTGTTTAAATCATTCACCTATTGAAGGACATTTTGGTTGTTTCCAGATTTGGCTATTAAAAATAAAGCTGTTCTGAACATTTGTATAAAAGTTTTTGTGTGGATGTCCATTTTCATTTCTCTGGGGTAAATGGTTAGGAGTGCAGTTGCTGAGTTGTATCATAAATATATGTTTAATTTTTTAAGACGTTGTCAAGCTGCCTTCCAGTCTAGCTGTACCATCTTATGTTCTCACCAGCAATGTATGAGAGACCCAGTTTCCTAGGATCCTTTCTTGCATTTGGTACTGTTGTTATTTTTCTAAAGACTTTATTTTATTAGATCAGTTTTAGGTTTATAACAAAATTAAGGAAGAGGTGCAGAGATTTCCCGTATACTCCTTGCCCCTGCACATCCATCGCCTCCCCCATTATCAACATTACTCACCAGAAGGGTACATTTTTTACCAAGTATGAACCTACATTGACACTTCATAATCACCCAAAGTACATAGTTTACCTTAGGGTTCACTCTTGGTATTGTACATTCTATGGGTTTGGACAAATGTATAATAACATGTATCCTTCCTTATAATCTCATACAGAGTATTTTCACTGCCCTGAAAATTCTCTATGCTCTGCCTATTTTTCTCTCCCCCCATCCCTTACCCCTGGCAACCACTGATTTTTTATCGTCTCCATAGTTTTGCCTTTTCCAAATGTCATACAGCTGGAATCATACATGTAGCCTCTTCAAATTGGCTTCTTTCACTTAGTAATATGCATCCAAAATTCCTCCATGTCTTCTCATGGCTTGATAGCTCATTTCTTTTTAGCACTGAATAATATTCCATTGTTGGGATGTGCCACAGTTTATTCACCTACTGAAGGGCATGTTGGTTGCTAGCAAATTTTGGCAATTGTGAATAAAGATGCTATAAAGAGCTGGGTGAAGGTTTTAGTGTGAATATTAATTTTCAACTCCTTTGAGTAAATACCAAGTATTGAGATTGCAGGATCATATGGTATGAGTATGTTTACTTTTGTAGCAAATCACCAAACTGTCTTCCAAAGTGGCTGTACCATTTTGCATCCCCATCAGCAATGTATGAGAATTCCTATTGCTCCACATCCTCATCAGCACCTACTGTTGTCAGTGTTCTGGATTTTGGCCACTCTAATAGGTATGCAGTGGTATTTCATTGTTGTTTTAATTTGCATTTTCCTGATGGCACATGGTGTGAAGAATTTTTTCATATGCTTGTTTTCCATCTGTATATCTTGGTGAGGTATATATTAAGATCTTTGGCCCATTTTTTAATCAGGTTGTTTTTAGTTGACTATATTTATGAGAGTCCAAACAAAATATGTACATGATCTGTATGAGAATCACAAAACTCTGATAAACGAATCAAAGAAGAACTAAATAAATGGAGAGATGTTTCATGCTCATGGATAAGAAGACTCAATATTGTCAAGATGTCATTTCTTCCCAACTTGATTTAAAGATTCAATGCAATCCCAATCAAAATTCCAGCAAGTTATTTTATGGGTATTGGTCTTGACCTCAAGACTTACTGTAAAGTTACAGTAATCAAGACCATGTGGTACTGGTGAAAGAACAGACAAACAGATCAATGGAACAGAATGGAGAGCCCAGAAATGAACTCTCATAAATATAGTCAACTGATCTTTGAGAAAGGAGCACAGGCAATACAATAGAGCAAAGATAGTCTCTTCAACAAATGGTGCTGGAACAACTGTAAGTAGAACATTTTTTCTTTCTTAATGGTATAGGCAGATCAGAAACATATAATTAAATATATTTTTTTGGCTTCCTAAGTAACTCTATTAGCCCTTAGCTAGTACGTATATGTGACCAATTAGTAAAGTACATTTGCATCTTTCTAAGGCATATAACATATTTTGAACTCATGTATCCTCATTGATATAAACTTTTAAGAGTATGGGCTGTGAGTTCTTTTTCCTTGGTTTATCTCTGCACAGTGTATAATCCTTCTTGATACAGTTCCATTCATGTCTTCCTAGCAAATAGAAAGAATGATATCACATGTACCAAGATGACAAAGACCCTTATAAGACCTCAATCTTTTTATGTGAATCTGAAAACAATCAGCCATTTGGACTTCCAATGGCCATCTCTGTACATAGCAGTACTTGCAGTGATGCACCAGGGGGCTCAGCTTCAGCAGCTTATGGAAACAAAGAATTGAAGGCTCCTATTTACTGTTTTGAGTTCTGCCTTCCTATTTTCAACAGTTTAGTTTTATTGAGAACTGCTCCTGTTTTGTTCCTGTGTCTGAGGCTGTAGAAGAGGTCTATGCTAATTTGCGTGGCTGCAGAATGCAGTTTTAATCTTTTTGTTAGAAATCCCACAAGTCAGAAGGATTTGTGTTATCATGATATTTTAATTCTCTACAAATATCACATCATGGCAAGGCCAGTGTCAGGAATTAACTCTGTTTTCTGATTAAGGAGAATTAATTTTCAGTAATTGGGTTGCATACCTGGAAGAAGATCAAAAATGTAGATTTAATACATGTTTTAAAGACTTTGCATTCCTCACTTTACATGCAAATATGTGAAAAATTAAGTCTTTTGAGATTTAGAAGAGATCCACTTATTTTGCATTTTGTATGACTTTTCATAACATTAAGACTAAGTTGTCAATCAAAACTAATAGAATAACATAAAAATTTCCTACATCATTAAGAGAGAGTTGTTCATGAGGTAAGAGTGGAATTGCACAATTTGTGATCAAAGTTTATAATATCAAGAGGGAATTAGAATGAATAGCTTTATCACCAAAAAGGAAAAATTTACCTTCCAATCCATCATGACAAAAAACTTTTCTCTTTATTTTCTTAATATTGAAGACGGATCTATATACTCTAAGAATCTCTGGAGTATTTTTAGCACACTGGGATCATTTAAGATCAAAATAAGGAGAAATTGGATTCTTGAAAACTCCAAAATCTGACTTCTCCTGTGTAAGACCACCTATAATAGAGTGTATTGGTGAAAACTTTGCTGGTGTCTTGCCCTTTATATTAGCTGGATTCACTGTAAAAATAAAATTTCAGTTAGACAATGTCAACATATGGCCTAATAATTTATGCGCAGCAACAAGAGTTTTATACACTGCCAATGGGATGTAAATTGGCACAATAACCATGGAAAACACTTTGGAGAAAACAACCACTTTGGCAAAACCACTTTTGGAAAACCGTAAATGGCAAAATAGAACATGCACCCATCCCACAAGCCAGTAATCTCACTCTACAGCATTCCCTAAAAAGACTTGCACATGTACCCCAGGAGAGAATGTACAATAATTTTTACGCAGCATTGTTAATAGCAGCAAAATGCTGGAAGCAACCCAAATGTGCATCAGCAGTAGAATGGAGAAATAAGTTATGACACACAGTAGAAGAAATAATTTGCGATTATATTCAATAACATGGATGAATCCCTTAAACATAATGTTGACCAAAGAGGCGGATCACAGGAGGATGCATGCATTCTAATCTGAGATATGCCAAGTTCAAAGTAAATTCAACTATGCAATATATTTCAGAGTACATATTTAAGTAACAAACCTATTAAGAGAAGCAAAGGAATAATTATCACAAGATTCATAATCATGGTTAATATTCTGGAGGAGAATGGGGAGGAGATCAGGCTAGGACACAGGAGACTTCTGGAGTATATTTTGTTTTCTGGACAGGTTACTTAAGTGTTGACTAATTATCATTCCATAAACACTACACATGTGTTTTTAAATCACATTTATTTTCTACTTTACAATAAAACATATAGAATAAAGGCACCTGAGTTTGGGGTTTTTGATGTCTGAGTTCGCTACACCCCGGGGGGGTGTGAGGGATGTGGGAGAGATTGTTCTCAGTTAACAGCTGAAACAAAGAGTAATGGCCCTTCCACGAAAGGCAGCTCTAAGACAGGCTTTTTCCCTTAGTCCAAGTCTAGCCTAAGCCAGTTGAAACAATCACTCTGGATTTGCCAAGATGGGAAAGTAATGGCAGTCATGGCTTTAATCACAAGTAGGAAGGGGCCCATTTCCAAAAAGGGGAACTTGTTCTGGGGCTCAGAGTTTGCAAACTGCCAGTGAAGGCGAGGGGCTCGTATTGGTCATGAACATGTTAGATTTGACCCCCACATACTTACAATTTTTTAGCTAGTTGGCAGCAACTTTAAAACAAGAGGTTTCATGTGAAAATCTTGAATTCCAGTTCCTCTTGAAAAATAAAAGCTGATAGCATTGGATGCGTACTTAGATAGAATATTCGCTATTCAGTTCAGCACGGTCCCCATAACTCCCTATTGGCTTGCACTGAGGTTACTCATTTACATTAAGGGACTGACCTCTGAAGGCATGTGCAACACCTGGTTTGTGGATTCTGCGAGTGGCATGAAAATGTGGCCCTTTTGTTTCCAGTGCTCCAGAAACAAGACTGGGCATAGAAGAGGCCAAGGGAACACTCCTGGAGGCTGGATGCTAAGTGACGTGGTCTCTGAAGCAACAGTGAGGGCCCCTGGGGCCATGGATGTAGCATGGAGGGACAGGGTTCAGTGGATGTGGCCAGAAGAACCACATGGTTGCCCCCCAAACCTCACAGCAGCCTGGACAGAGAGAATGTCAGTGGAATCCATCATCAATGGCTAACTCTTCTCTCTCATTTTTTCTGAATGATGAAATCTCAGGATCCTGGTATAACGTAAGGAGAAGTAGATGGCAAGGGGAGGAAGCCACAGAAACATGATTGATATTGGGCATCTCATTGTTCTTGAAAAGGTGAGCTCCAAATCAGATTTGACTTGATGAAGAAAAAAAAAGAAATATGATCTTTTCTGCACCTTGATTATGGTGGAAACATTCATTCATGCCTTTTATGTGGTGTTTTTTAATTAGCTATTTTGATGGAGTTGGAAAAAAAAAAGATTAACATATGTCTCCAGTCTCCTTCTCTCCTCCCATTCAGAAAAAGAGTCTAGTGTTTGCTAGTTCTTGCCCCCTTCCTCTCTCTCCATTTATCGCTCCCAGAACAGTTCCTGTACTTGCAAATGCCAGACAGAATCCGAAATGGATGGGAAAACAGCCCAAATGACAGGAGGGGGAGCGGGGAAATGTAGGAAGGAAACCAAATTGAGCTTCATAACAAAGGGCTGGGAAAGAGAGGAGGGAGGGAAAAAGAGGACGGGATAGAAAAAGCCTGGGAGGCAGCAGGATGTGAAATCAGTCTGGGAGCCAGTGATGAGCAAGACAGTTGTGGAAGACAGAAAGGTGAATACAAGGGTTGCTCTAGTCATGAAATAAGTAAGATTCCCTTAATATGTAAAACTTTTAATATTTATGACAGACACAGGTTAAAGATTGGAATTGCTATCTGGGAGGCTGGAGTGGGTGGGAGACTGTTTGAATTCTTCTTCTTTGAACCTGATGCTGACACTTACAGAAACAGGACAACGAAGATCTACAGCTCATAAGGCTTCCCCATCACGTGGAATTCAACAGACCTCCTCTCTAGAGTGAAGGAGAGGACTTTCAGTTAGGAGAAAGGGACCTGTTCAACTTTAGAACCAGGGAGACAAAGGAATAGAACCTAATGGAACAGACAAGACTTGGGCAAAGTCTTGAGTCCAAAGGGAGTCAGCAAGGATGGTGCAGGCTGCGATGTGGGCAATCAGTGCTAAAGCAGAAGCTGAGTGCTCTCTCTTCATGTCTATACTGCCCGCAGGGGTGGCAGGCTCTCGTGGTTGGCAAGGAAGTCAGATGAAGGCAAGGAAACCCTGAGCTTAGCTGCCACTGGAGCACTAAAGGTCCTCACTATTTGAGGGAGAATATTTGGTTAAACATTTTCCATTTATATGCCTATCTTGATAGGCCTCGTTGCTGATTGGTGGGGATTGATTTACTTGGAATATAAACAAGTGTTGATTTTTATGATTGCTGTAACGTCAATCATGCCACTGTAAGTATTGAAATTCAAATATATTCACATTAAACTTATGTAAATTTGATGCATATTTGCTTAATGCCTGTTGTTTATATATAGTATTTGAATTTTCCAATCATGCCAACAGTGTTCTTTATAGCATTTTTCCTATATCCAGGATTTCATCTGGGATCATGCATTGCATTCAGTTGTCATTTCTCTTTAGCCTCCTTTCATATGGAACGGTTCTGCCTTCTTTTGTCTTTCATGACACTGACATTTTGAAGAGTACAAGCCAGTTGTTGCATAGTGCATAATACATATTGTCTATATAATCTCCTTAATACCAAGAAAGATGCAGGGAGAGAGAGAATCTTAGTGCTCAAGGGGCCTGTGAGATTATTCCACATTGCTTAATTTTACAGATGAGAAAACTAGTCTACAAGCGAATTTAAAATTAATTTTAAAAAAGTGATCCAGCTGTCAAGTTTTCGGTAGACAGTGGCACAGAAGGAAAGTTTGGTGAGAGCTTCAGTATATTCAGAAGGCTCCATGAAGGAAGCAGGAGCCTGAAGCCTGGTAGGACTTAGAGAGAATACAAAGCACCAGGTACCTTATGAACAGGGTCCCTCTCAGTGGAAGATTACATTTTCCAAAGATGGCCATAATAATAGCTCTTTCTGGGACCTAGCCACTCTCCTAACAGAGAGGAGTCCATGTCACTTTCTCCTCAAATTTGGCCAAACTTGTGACTGTTTCCATAAATTGAATGCAACGAGTGACACTGAGTGGCTTCCAAGGCTAGATTAGAAAAGATCGCTCAGCTTCTGCCTTGTTCCCTTGAAATTCAGCCATCATGTTTTGAGGAAGCCCAAGCAGTCCGTGGAAAGAATCAAATCACTGGGCCCATAGGCCTGGCTGAGCTCCTTGGCAACAGCCAGGTGAGCAAGAAATCTTGAAGGTAGATCTTCCCGCTCCCCACTCAAACAGCCTCAGCTAACACTATGGAGAAGAGAGTAGCTGTTCCCACTGGTCCCTACCAAGTCATAGATTTGTGAGGAAAAAAGAAAGTGTTGTGAGAGTTTTAGGCATCTCAGTTTTGTGTGTGGTTTGCTGTTACACAGCTATAGATAACCAGAATGCTGTCTAACCCTCAGGCATCACATGAGGAAGAGGCAAGATACCAGGAGTGAGGCACTTAGAATCCTTTCAGATACAAAAACCAAAACAGTGTTCCAGTTCGCAGATACTGAAACTGAAGCGACCAGATAAGAAGAAGTTAAACAGAGGGCTCTTGACATCCACTGGACCTCATAAGCAAGAAACAGCAGTCACACCAGAAAGGCCACAGCTGAAAAACCCTGACTGCTGTCCAGGCTCACAGCACGGCTCCAAGGAGCTTTGCTGGATTATCCCTTTGACCGCCTGCACTCCGTCTCAGTCCTTCACACTGAAGACCGCATCTCATCTTTGTCCTGCTTCTGTGGGTTATAGCGACCGTCTTCCACCCACTCTCTGCCTCACCCGGGTGCTTAACTCTGGGTCACTGAAACTGGGACCGTTGAGAATGTAAATGCTCAGCCAGAGCCTCTACACTGTAGACCCAAAGTCAACAAAAGCAGTCGCAGCCATCGTGCCTGAGACCAACCCAACTCCCAGCAGCAACAAGTGTCTCTACACAAGGAACCCAAGTCCTGAGACTGACTGTCTCAGGGAAATAGGGGCTCCTCTGTGACAAAGACTTCCCGAACATGGGTTAAGATTTTCTCCCATAAGCCCATAGCGGGCCCTTGACAGCCACAGAAAGAGCTTTCAATCTTTTCTAAAATTTATTAGCAACTCTTTTTCCTTTTCCCGACTACATCAAGGGAATAGTTGAAAGACTTAATTGCAATTGATAAACTGTAATTAGGGACTTATGGTTTCCCTAGAGTATAGGGCCAATAGCTACAGAATCTTATTAGAAAATTTAATTAATGAATTTTCATTACATTTTCACTTACTAGGAAGGAAACCAGAACAGTGATGGAAAGCTTTTCACAGAAATGAGAAAAGTTAGGTAAATTACCATTTTTTAAAGCCTGATTACAAAAGAAAAAAACCTCTTTTAACACAATCTTGTTCAGCTAAATGAGTAAAAATATTTCTCTGCATTTTTTTTTTTTAATTGCCATCCCTCTCCCTAGTTTTAAAACAAATTAAGACTGAAAAAGATATTCCAGCTTCCAGTGAAATCAGTTCCTCATAGACTGGGAAAAGTATAATCTTGATTATAAAGGGCAAATGGAACAAAGATTACTGTGGCTAAAAAACAACATTAATGTCTGATTACTCAAAGAGGGGATAATATTTCACACAGTTCTCTCTATGCTGTGACATAGACATTAAAGTCACTGTACTAAAATATATCCCCACCAATCTACCAAAATGATTGAAATTCCACAAATAAAGAGTCATTAAACCTTTTTTGCATTTAAGATCAACCTGTTAAAATATTATCATTCCTGGAAAGAGTATTGTATCAGCTGTGATCAGTTATTAAGGTTTTATCTTGGACCCTTTGAAATAGAGAATTGTTGCGTTGGAAAGCTAAAGCACGTGTCCTGAGTGAATGAGGATGTAGGGCTGATGCAGTTTGATGTGGAAAGGAGTTTAATAGCTTTTCAGGAAAGCTGGTCTTTGTGAAATGAAATAGATGCATAAAGTTAAATTGAGGGGCCGCCCGTGGCCAAGTGGTTAAGTTCGTGTACTGCACTTTGGCGGCCCAGGGTTTCGCCAGTTCAGGTCCTGGGCACAGACATCTCACCACTCATTAAGCTATGCAGAGGTGGCATCCCATATAACCCAATCAGAGGCACTCACAACTAGAATACACAACTATGTTTTGGGGGGCTTTGGGGAGAAAAAGAAGAATACAAAAAAAAAAGATTGGCAAGAATTGTTAGCTCAGGTGCCGATCAAAAAAAAAAAAACAAAGTTAAGTTGCAGCTCAATTTCATCATTTTCCAGGATTGCCCTTCATCTTTGGTAGTAGAACCAGAGTAAACTAGATTACAATTTCTTAAAAATAATTACTGAATTAACTGTAATGAAAGTTTACCCCCTCAATGTCTTTCCTCTTTATCTGAAAGTCCTTCTACACTTCTTTTCCGGGCAAACACTTAGTGTTTTCTCAAGATTTAGCTCCTCTGTGAAGCCTTCCATGGACCCTCAACTCCTAGAGCAATTAATTACCCCCTCCTTAATCTCACAGCATTTTGTGTATACCTGCATTATAAATACATAATCCCTGTGAGAACACGAGCTCCCAGAATTTTGGTGATGCCCAAACAGAATGGTGTCTAAAGGTTAAGAGATGAAAGAAGAATTGTGGCACCTGTAATTTCTGTGCAATGGGAGAATTCTTTTCCCATTCCAGTGCAACCCATATGTTATTTTTCCTACAGAGGCTTCGGGAACATTCAGAATAGAAACAGATAGAAGGCATCAGCAATATGCAAATTGAGAAACTATTCCCAGCTAATGAATATATATTGGCAAGCATTTTGTCAAGCTTACTTAACAAAGCAAATATCCTGAGAAATAAAATTGACAGGAACCCTGTTGCATAATATCTGAACCTGTACGTTTGCAAAACAAAAACCAGAATTCTCTGAAATTGGCAACAAGCGCCTGGATACAAAGCGGCAGCCAGACCAGGCTGGAACAGGAATAGCAATCAGTAGAATTGGAGTGAGGAAGAAAAGAATCCAGAGCTGAAGAGAAATAATTCACTAATTTGTAGTAAGGTTGGATTGGAAGTTAATCCCCAAACACCATGATATAGCATTTTTACTTACTCTATTCCTCTTCATCAATCTGTCATTTAGCTATATTTAAATTAACTCAATGGTAAACTATTGTTCTTGTTCATCAATGTGAATTTAGGCATCCCCAATCTTTTGATTAACTTTACAATTACAAATAATCTCTCAAGTATTATCATAGATAGCTATCTGAATCAATTCAACCTATCCCAAAATTGCAAAGGTAATCAATGTTCTAGTGCTTAGATTGAGTCACCAGATAAGCATTTTTTCTCATAGTATTTTCCCTTAATAAGGCATATTTCTGTCTGAGTGTGCTATACACCCTCCAAGTGTGCACCCTCTCTAATTTTGTATCCTCAGTTACCAGTTCATCTAGTTACTACTCTTGACATGTAGTTGGCATTCAATAAATATTTGTTGTGTGGATAAGTGAAAAAAAAGGGGGGCCATGGCTCCCATTAGCTAAAATCCCAAAGCAAAGTAGTTGACTGTTTTAATGGTTGGTGCATAATCCATCTATCTGTTGATGATAAACGTCATACAATAAAATACTGGTACAATAACGACTTCCATTAAATGAAACTGTTCTTTGCTTGTGTCTTCCCATCACTATACTGAACAACTGGCATGAGTGCTGTCTTTTTTTTTAAACAGTGAATGGGGCTCCTATAATTTTTTTTAAAAATGTGTTCTTGCAGAGCAGATGGATCTCCATGGGGTCAGCTAAAACTCCAAAATTTTATTTCCTTCCAGTTTAGCTGGGAATCATGAAAGTAGATGGCAATGAAGAGAAAGGATGTGGATTTTCAGTTCTATGTGAAAGAAATTCTTCTCCAAAGTCACATCAGGTCAAGTTTGCATAACTTCTGATTCTGTATCTCTAGACCAAAGTGAGCCAGAAAACACTTTTCCAAACTGAATTCAGATTGATTTGGGTTAATCTCTCAAAACTGGCGTCTGAATAGGTACTCTGAGTGTTAGATTTCAGTCAGGCTCCCTTAAGCCATAAAATACTCCTTCCTGTCGTATTCCTTCAAAATCAGAAAAGTAGATATTTTCTTTTTTGATAAAGACATATGCTAAAGTCATAATTGCTACTTGAAATGGGAAAGATGGTAGAAAAATTATTTTAATTAATACTTGGCAGATATGCACGGTTACACATATTTTTGATGAAAGTATTTGAAACTAGACGAATGTCAACACAATCAGTCGTTGTCACCATTTATATTCACACATCAAGGTAAAATTGTAACTCTGGGATAAAAGAAAAGTAATAAATAGTAACAGTAAAGAAAATACTTTTATTAATTGGTAAGTTGAGTTATACACAGAAACCTCTGCTCAAATTAGAGTCAGAGGGGTGGTTCATACAAAGATGATGACCTGAAGGACTAAAATGTTAACTATCTCAATTCTCTTTAATTTTATTAAAATAGCCTCTTTTATTCCTTAAGAAAGGGTCAAGTCTTTGAAAGACCATATTTGTCATTCTCCTGTGATGCTTTTGTGCAGTGACCCTAAGTAATAAAATGTTTCTTGAGCTAGAACCAGAAGTATGCAAGTTTGTGGGAAGTCTAACTGAATTCAAACCAAGAGGCAGGAGGGCTCAGAACTGACCTGTTAGATGTAAATGGAACTCTGGCCTCCTGCCGTACCCTCTGACCCACAGAGAGGAAGATCTGGGTCCATTTTCAGATTTTAATTATAATAGTGGGCTAACTAGACTCTTTTATTATGTGGAATGGAGCCTCAGTCATTGAGTTAAGAAAAATACGGCAAATCCTAAGGATACACAAGAACCAACCCTTGAAGGTCTTCAGGATCTGAGGCAGGTCTGTTAACCACGTACTCCTTGCTTTCACTCTTGGCTGGTGAAGCCTACCTCTTATGAGGTCTTGCTTTGCTGGGCGTATCTATTTCATCAGCCTGTTTCCTTATTTATAAATGAGCAGACTAGTTCTTACTGCATAGGGCTATTGTAAGAATTAATGAATTAATTAATGCAAAGCACTTAGAGCAAGAATACATTGTTTCGATCCACTCATTTTTTTCTCTCTCCTCAAAGTGCCTCTCTTTCGTTAAACCTCCCACAATGCCTTCCATCCTCACTCTCAGCTGATGACTTGCTTCATATTTCAGTGTGAATCCAAAAGCGATTAGAAGAGAATGTCCATACACTCCACCCACCACCTCAACTCAATAACCAGCTTTGGTGCCCGTGTACTCTGCCTCCCCTCCTGGAGCCATGATGTCCTCCTGTGGACCTCTCCACTCCTGCATTAGGCCCGCTCCCCTCTCTTCTACACAAGGACACCACACTGTGCATGTTCTCTCTCTTTCCTGTATCATCATTTCTCTAGTGGATGAAGCTCATCGTCTAACAAACAAACTGAGTTCCTCTCTCTTTCCTGTATCATCATTTCTCTAGTGGATGATGCTCATCATCTAACAAACAAACTGATTTATTCCACCATGAAAAAATAAAACTAAAAAGACCCTCTCTTGACTCTTGCACCCACCTCTGGCTACTACCCCATTTATCTCTTTCCCTTTAGAGAAAAACTTGCAGAAAGAACTGTCTATTCTGATTCCAATTCCTCTTCTCCAATACTATCTTGAAACCACTCCCATCAAGCTTTCATCCGCCCAACATTCTACCAACACTGCTGTTGTTAAAGCCATTAACAATTTCCACAGTGCCAAAGTCCACTGGTCTCCCTTGGCTGTCTGCGGTATTTGACACAGTTTATTCCCTTCTCCTCGACTCCAGGAAACTCCTAGTTTTCCATCTACCTCACTGGCTTCTCATGCTTAGTTTCATATCCTGCTTTTTCTTCATCTCCTAGATCTCTAAATAGAGACTTGACCCAAGGATAGTGTGTAGACCATTTTTCTTCTCTACTTGCTTTCTCTCTAGGTGATCTCCTTCCATCTTACATGCTGGCAATTCTCAAGTATATTCCTGGAGGACAGTTTTATATCTAATAGGCACTTCAAACTTAACATATCCAAACTGGACCCTGGCTCTTCCTCCCATAACCTACTTCTCCCATGGTTTTCCTTGTGACAGGAAATGGCAACTTTGTCTTTCCGGTTGCTCTGTCAGCCTCGACTCCCTCTTTCTTGGAACCCCCCTTCCAATCTGTCAGCAAATCCTGACAGTTCTCTCTTTAAAACAGATCCGAAGCTTGCCTCCCACTTCTCACAATTTCCATGACTACAGCTCAGTCCAAGACACTATCGCCTTTTCCCCAGAATATCCACCCTGGGCCCCCAACCGTCTGCTCTCAACCGGAAACCAGGGATCTTGTTAAAAGGAAATCAGAATACGACACTCTTCTTTGTCCACACCCAGTGACTTCCCATTTCACTTTACAGTAAAAGTTCAAGTCCTTACTGTGACCTATAAACAAGGCCCGACTCAAGCTGGTCCTCCCTCCACTCATTAAGCTCCCACCTCATCTCCTGTCTCCTCTGTTCTCCTCCTGATTCCCACACTCTAATCCAGCCTTTCTGGCTGCTCAGGGCCTTGGCACTTGATATTTCTTCTGCCTAGAATGCTTGTCCCCCCAGATTTCCACGTGGCTCACTCCCTGACCTCCTTCTCGTGCTTATTCAAATATCATCTTTTCCAAGAAGTCTTCCGGGCCATTGTATTTAAAATTCTACTCTCCTCCAGCCTGCCCCCCTTTCCATTTTTCACCACTTATCACCCTTTAATATGCTATGTATTTTATTTGCTTGAAAAATTGTTTGCCTCCACCTGAGAATGGAAGTTGCGTGAGAGCAGGGTTTGGTTTTATTTATCTCTACATCTCCAGTGTGGAAAAGTGCTTGGGACAAAGTAGGCACTCAAGAAATATTCACACAGGGATTGATGTGGGATAAACGGTCCATAAATATCAGCAGTAATTATTGCCTTGCTCTCAACTGACCAGTTCTGCTTCCCTGAGTAGGGTAGTTCATGGGGAAATTTAGAGAGAACATGGGCTAAGCAAACTCCCAGAGCATCTGCCTCTGTCCTTGTGGAGCACACAGCTGCCTGCTCAAACTGCTGCCGTCATATTTAGCACAACTGAATTCCACCCCTGAGAAGGTGCTGAACTGTGTTCTCTGCTTGCTCCAATGCCTTGTCTCCAGTTCCTCACCCAGAGCTAAGACCTACCCCCGGGTGGAGATTAGAGGGAGAGTGTGAGGGCTACTGTGCTCAAAGTAAACTGATGAATATAGAAGAGTCTGGAAGTGTCATCAGGAGGTTAACGGTTGTCTCTAGAAGAGTATTTTTTATTTTGCATATTTTGCTTGTCTGAATTTTCTGTAATAAACAGAAGCAAAAGGTTTGAAAACGTTGTTTTATAAAAATGAGGAAGAAATGTCAGATTCAGAGGTTTTTATGCCTGTAGGATGTCTCCAAATTGTCCAGAATAGGGAGTGCCCTACCCCAGGAGTGGGATCTACTGACCTAGGACAACTGTGTCCCTCGAGAGGAGCTGAAATGCATCCACCCCACATCAGTGGGCATTAGGTCCACCCGACTGGTTGCACTTGCTGTGATGCCCTGATCACCAGGCAACGCTCTGATAATTTAGTATCCCAGGAAAATTGCCTACAGGGAAAGGGTGCGCTCACCGAACATGAGCATCCATCTTCCTGATAGTTACATTTTATTCATTAAAAATTAATATATTAGTTTTTTGGATTTTGTTTTTAAGCTGATGGAATTTTTTGCCCATCCTAACTGAGAACAACCTACCCTCAAAGCTATCCTCTTCAAAAATCCTATTCCAGTCTGGCTAACATGTTCGCCTTCATATACCTTTGGGTGGACGCAGGCTCTGCTTCTCACCTGATAGTGAGAGCCGATGTAAATTTCAGTTAGCAACTGTAACCAATTCTTGGGGGTCTTGCAGAAGATCCAGCATTTTGCTGAAACTATGGCAGGGAATAGAAGGGAGATTCCACTGAAAGAAGCAAATGTGCCTTATAATGACGGTGAAGTAACTAAACCTCCCTTTGGTGGATGGCTGCATGTTAAACATTTATTTCCTGCCTGCAGCTGCAAATTTTAATCTTCTCCTTCTCAGAGAGTGAACGATGTGATTTATGCCTGGCAATGTCTCTACAACTTTATTTGCATAAAAATCTCCTGGAGAGCTTATTTAAATTGGAATCCCAGGCCCCACTCTCAGACTTTCTGCTTTTGGCCAGCACCCACGGAGTGGCCCTCACTGGCTCTTGTTTGGTGCCTCTGTTCTGTGTTTCAAACCCAGCAAGGCTCAGCCCCCTCCCCTTGTTCTGCTTTCCTCAGTACACTTCTGCTCTTCTTGCCTACTGATCTCTGGCCTATTTGTCCTGAAGCTTCTCCTTTGCCCTTCCCGTCTGATGCTTGTTAATCCTCTTTCAGCGCTGAGCTCAGGTTTCTATCTTTGGTCCATCCTTACTCCTCAGAACCCATGGTCTGTGATCATCTCAGACCTGATCCTAGTGGCTGAGAAAGAGAATAGTGGTTGGGAGCCACTGCCGCAGGCAAATGTATCGACTTTCAGAGTCCAGGAAAGAAATAAAGGCCTCAGGATCTGCATATTTGGATAAGAACCCCAGGAGGTTATGACACAGCGTGTATGTGGAAGGAGAAGGTCTTTGGATCACATTTGAGAAAGATTTTTAAAGGAGTAATCATTTTTCAAACTACTATAGATCATAATCCACAAGTGGGCCACCACATCAATTTAGTGGGTTTCTGCCAGCATTTAATGAAAAAATAGAATAGACTAGAGCAAAACAGAATAGATCAGAGTACATCACAGAAAATAAAATGTATTTCTTGCTAAAGACTGCACTTAAAACAAAAAGGGAAAGATCCTGGTTTAAGGGATAGACTCAGGAATCATTAGCATGAACATTTGTCATCAAATGCTGATTTTGCTTTCCGTACTGGAAAAGTGGGTAACTTTTCTCTGTTTTTCTTATGACCATACACTTTCCTGGGCCAAGGGTATCTCAAGTTCGGTGTGTGCTTTGCCATTGCTATGGTGATTTTAATATTGGGTCTATTCCAGCTCAATTCCCCCCCAAACATGGCCTTCCTTATTTTCTAGGCTTAATTTGAGATTTAATTAGACAATGTTACAGACTCTTCTTCATTTAAATAGTATTTATTCAAAGATTATCTTGCAGGCTTTCCAATTTAATTCCTTAATAGAACAGTGGAGAGAAATAGAAATCTGCAAGACTAATTTTAACTGTTCATCAAATCATTCAGGAAGGATTTGTAGGTGAGCAAACAGCCCAGATAACCTGTGTTTCTTATCTTGGCAATGGGGCTGCAGACAAGGGGAGAGAATGACAATGTACTCTGGGTAGCTAGGTAGCTGGTGGCTCGTCCCCCAGGTGTCTCCATTCATTCTCTACCATGAGTGTGGCTCATATATGTAGGTATATAATTATATAATTATATGGTTATCTATAGACAGACCAATATAATTGATTTCTTGTCATCTTTCTTTGAGACCAATACTTTGTGGCTTCCTACCTCTAAGCAACCTTGAGGCACATTGTAACATACAAGGAAAAGGTTGATACCTCACAGAAAAAAAGAAGCCAATTGAATTTCAAATCTGAGGGGTTCTTGCTTAAGCAGTTTAGTAAATTCAAAAATGTTAAAAGCAAATCTTTATGGAGGTAGAGAAGGGATTTCTAAATTCCAAATGTCCCTTCTTTAACAGATCAATGTCTAGTGGCCTTGACCTTAGAGCCTCAGGTCGGGGAAGGCCTGTGAGATAAGACGTGGATGTGAGGAGCCTGAACTTTTCAACACTGTCAGGTCTGTGAAAAGAAGAAATGAATAGCAAGTAGGTCCAGGAGCACTTTCTCCTCATCTGGAGCCCAAGCCTTGAGCGACTGAGAGTATGGGAATGCTAAGGTAGATATTGAGGCATCCACAATCCTGGGGCTCAGGGCTGCCTTCCGGCAAGAAGCCTGAAGAAGGTTACAAGTTTCTTGGGAGCCCTGGCCCTCTGCCTGGCTCCACACCCAACATGACATTGGAATGATTGAGCAGAGGGAGCCGACTGGACCGGTGAGCCTGGTGCAGTGCTCCTGGCTCCCTGCTGGCTTCACCTTGCCTTCAGAGATGCCTGTATGCCCCGCTGCAGGGATGGGAAGTGCTGGCAGAGCCAGGCACCAGCGGGATGAGGAGGCTCCTATGAGAGGGGTCTTCATGATGGGGCAGGTGGCTGGGACCACAGGCGCCAAGGACGGGCACCAGGACATGACCTGAGAAGGCCGTATGGCACTGGTCACATCACAGTGATTACCGGTTAAGGGTGCAGGTCAGAAGAGCCATACTATAGCAGAGACCAGCAGGCCCCAGAGGATACCTACCGCAGGAACCCAGTACCTCATACAACTCTTAGGAAGGAGAAGGTATGTAGAGCAGCACCCTGGAAGGCTGAGAACTTACCCGGAAAGACCAAGTCATCCAAAATATATGATTTATGCCAGTCCTGATAGGAAACCGAACTTGGAATATTCTGATTGCTGAACTAAAAGGAGATTGTTTAAACCCCAAAGACAGAAACTTCATAGCAAGTTAATTAGCAAGTTTCTCTGGTACCTAGTGAAGGTGGAGGCTTATAGAAAATTAATTACATCTTCGTACGTATGAGTATAGAGTCTGAGTTATTTGTAATTCTGTTATATTGGCTGAGAAAACACACATGAAACCCCAAAGAAAGTTCTTTCTTTCAGTTTTGATTGATTGCAAACTCCATTTCGTCAGGGAGGCAGAGGGCTAGGTGGGCCTGGTCTACCTAAGTCACCACGCTCCACTCCCATGAGCTCAGCATCACTGTCCACCCTTTAAGGTGATGTCTTGCGGGTATCCCTCTCACCCCACAGCAAATCACTCTCCAGGACCTCTTCATCTTCCCCAACTCCTAGTGACTGAACAATAAGGAAATACATTCTATTCCATAGCTTTAATCCAGAGGCTTCAGGCTTGTTTGATTCAGTGGCTCAGCAATGCCACTAAGGCCCTGGTTCTGTTTTGTTCCATCCCTCTGGTCTGTTATCACTGGGGTCATCCTAACTCTTACGAGGGTAGAAGACTACTGAGGAAGCTCCAAGAGTCACACACAGACATAACAAGGTCCTGAGGAAGTGACATCATTTCTTCCTGTGTTTTCTGTCAACCTACAAAAAACAGAAACCAGTCCAAGAGACAAAGCATTTATTTGGGATCAAATAGTTGCAATTTGGGAAGCACAGATTCAGGTAGAAACTCAAGTGGTGTGCCAATGACACGGTGAAAGAGGAGAGTTTTTATGGGGAAAGGAAGGGGCTAATCATGCAAAAGAAAAGAAGGAGGGAAAGTCATCTTTTATAGGTGTCGATAAGCTGGGTTCTTCTTTAGCTGTACATGGCTGGTTACCAATTCTGTTTTCAGAAGCAGAGCCCATGATCATCAGTCTTCATGGTCCGGATGGCTGTTTCCCCGTTAGCTTTACAAACAGTTGTTTACAAGACAACTGTTCTGGCCCAGGTCAAACAGTCCAAGGGTTCATGAAGTAAGATGTGCAGGCACTTCCTCTGAAATGGCTGCTCTGACTCTATTTTAAAATGGCTCCAATAAAGTCAACTTTGACACTCCCAAAAGCCCTCCTCAGACTTCTCCTGAGTCTCATTAGTGGAATTCAGTCACCAGCCTATTCCTAGCCAAATGCTGACAAAGGTGATCGAATTACAAAGATGAAATTAAACGAATTAACTGCAATGAAATTGGTAATTTGAGATCAACAACAAATATTCACTACTCCTTCCCCATTTTTCTGGTTCCAGCAATGGATGATTAATTGATTCTTATCCTTTGAAGTCTCGGGTATATGTTGTGTGGGAGAGAGTTCCCTAACCTCTTCTGAAACCTTCAAGCTGTTGGCATCACACCATGCTCTGTGCTGAAGCTTCAAGTGTTTACTACAGGGAGGGAGGGGCTTCAGGTCCTGAAGGAAGAGCAGGGTAGGAACTCCAGTGAAGAGATCTGACTCCGGGCAGCAGCTCACCATATTTTTCTTTTTCTCTTGGTATAATATTGTTTTAAAAAGAAAGAAGGAGACATCTCTGTGTGGGAGCTAATCTTCCACCTAACTTTCGAAGCTTATTGTGCCAAAAGAGTATCCGCCTCCTTGTCTGGGTTCACATCACAGAGCTGTCTCCTCCTTACTTCCACTCACTTTACCGCTTCAGCTGCAGGTTTGGAATTTTCCTTAACAGCTTGACTGAAACTGGTTGGTGATAGGATCACACTGTCACACTAACTGCTAATTACTTACCAGAGTAGAAAAGGCCAAGGCTCAAACGATGGGCAGAGAAGTGGCATCTGTGTGCAAATGAGGACCACAGAGATCAGCTCAGAAGGAGGGAGGAGTACAGTGCCCTGTCTGCAGTCTGTACAGTTCCGAAGTGCCCATGAAAGGATGACTGGATAAAGAAGACGTGGTATATACACACAATGGAATACTACTCAGCCATAAAAAAGGATGAAATCGTGCTATATGCAAGAACATGGATGGACCCTGAGGACATTATGCTAAAATAAGTCAGATGGAAAAACACAAGTACTGTATGACTTCACTCATATGTGGAAGATGAACAAACAAACAAACACATAGATAAAGAGAACAGATTGGCGATTACCAGAGGGGAAGGGAGTGGGGAAAGGGCAAAAGGGGTAAAGGGACATAAATGTATGGTGACTGATGGAAACTAGACTATTGGCGGTAAACATGATGCAGTCTATACAGAGGCTGAAATATAATGATGTACTCCTGAAATTTACACAATGTCCTAAGCCCCAGTCCAGGTGGGGCTTACCTTAGTTCTCACTGGTAGTTCAACTCTAATAATCTGGAGTCGAATAGGAAATGACTTTCATTTTACTTGCACAGAGTATGGTTCACTTTGTTCCTACAAAGCTCCAAATATAGCCCTTAACATTCAACTATTTTTATAACTCCGATTACATAGGTACAAAATATTAGTCCTATTAGAACATTCATATGTTAATTTAATGATCAGAGGAAAACACTCACAAAAATTGTTTTCTCCAGTTAAAAATGTGAAAACTGTACTTTACTGAAAAATTATAAACTACAAAAACACACCAAGAATAAAATAGCAGTAACGCCAACACCACCACTGCAAACAGTCTGCTTTGTCTTAGTCTGATGATTTTTCTGTATGTGTGAAATTTTTGTATGCACATACCCACACAGACTTATACACACAAACATATACGTGTGTGCGTGTTTGTGTATGTGCAATTGGGAACACACTACATACCATTTTGTAAATTGCTCTTTTCACTTAAAAGTATAACACGAACATTTTCCCACTTCATTATTTTTCTAAAACAAGTATTTTGGTCTTTTCTTAATAACTCTTAATCATCCTGATGAACACATTGTGTTGGGGGGATCTGCAGGGAGCGCTGGAGAGAACAGAGACGATCTTGCCCACCTTCCTTGCTCACAGATGAGGATATTGACCCAGGCAGACTCTATGACTTGTGTCAAGTACACACAGAAATTGGTGGAAATAACAGACTAGAGCCTAGACCTGTAGGCTGCTAATTTCCATTCTAACAAACTGTTTTATGCGACACCTCTCATTTCTCAAGTTTTCTGAGTTTTTATACAAAATTAGAATCACTCATCTACAGTCAGCAACAGTTATAAGACATTTTGATTGCCCAGAAAAGCATCCTTTGATTGGAGGCTGAAAGAGGATTTCTCTTCACAAGTTTTTCTTTGGGGGAGCATTTTGGCCCAATACGGTTTTCTAATACCCCTGGGGTCACTGGAAATTCAATGTACAACGCCGGCCCCTTTCTGACAGACTACATCATCTTTTTCTTTTTCTCATCCCTCTTTCTTCCCCCAGGCCTGTCCTGCTGCTCTGGGACTAGATGGGAAGCACAACAACATATGCAAGTAATCCTCCTGTGAACAGGGACACAAGTGAGAATGACACCTTTAGAGAGCCCAAGGTGAAGTCTGTGTCCATGTCTTCCAGAATTTGGCCTATAATCTTGACCTCATCATGAAGAGCTGCAACCATCTGACCTAATGTTACTCAGTATTCTTCCTGTCAGAATAATACGTGATGAGTATTTTCATTTTGTTATCATGGTTGTGATCCAGATTCCCTGAGTCTGGATAACTACCTGGGTGGGAGCATTACTCACTTAACAAATACATATGGAAGTTTCCCGGTTGTCAGGCATGAAGGAAGCACTGGGGCACTGGACAAACGTGGTGCCCACCTTCAAGGAGTTACAGTCCAGTGAGGACGCCCATATCTAAACAGGTGAGTACAACAGAGAGTCAGAAAGATCATGCATGACTGGAGTGCATAGAATGTGCTATGGCAGCGCTAGGGGGAATCCTTTACTCAAATTGGAGAGGGGAAGGCAGTCAGGGAAAGCTTCCCAGAGGATGGTTTCTAGGCTGAGAATGGAAGGATGAAAAGGAGTTGGCCAGAGAAGAAAGCAAAAGTTGGAGCTGTGCGGGAGACATTACAGTGGAGTGAAGGGCATGTGCAAACTCAGAGTTTCTTGTTCTTAATGAAAACACTGAGTACTGCTTTTGTGTTTACAAATGTTCACTGCAGCCTGCCCTGCTCCCACCCACTTAAACTCAGAAGGAAACATAGAGTGCTGTCAGTTAGTAGGCATTCAACTGAACAGAAGTTCATTTCTGTATGTTTTACTAATAGCATTCCGAATAAGCATAGCTGTACATCGACATTTAGACACCACTAACTTGAGAGGTTTCCCCCCATAAAAGAATTTTATTCAGGTAGCTAAATGCTGGTTTAAAATAAAATTCCAGCAGTTACTTTGATCTACGGTACTGCAGAGTTGTCCCATGGTATAGAGGGATACTTAGCACAGGGCTTTTTGTTTTCTCTTATATCTCCTTTAGATTTTTATCTTCTCTCTTTCCATCAGAATGTTAGCTGTCCCTTCTCACTGATGTTTGTGTCCCTCCCAACAACACTCCTCTTCTCCTTCAATTTCAGATGTGGGCTTGCAAACCATCTAGCCATGTTTGTTGAAAGTGCATACAATATAAAAGCGTGTCATCTTTGAGTGAGGAACTCTCCTCTGAGTAATATACTTCTGCCTTTGGACATGAACTTTGGGAGCATTTATGATTTCTTCTATTCCCAGTCATTTTTTGCTCCTTTTCAGTTGTGTTCTAAAGAGGAAAGTGTGTTCTGAATATTGTCTACCTCATGTCTAACTCCTGTTCTGTGGCCTGTAAACACTCAATGGGGATGCAAGTACCAAGGTACAGCCATGATAGGTCAGAGTTGTAGGTGGGGTGACCAGAAACCATATGATCCATTGAGTAAGGGTGGTTTACAGGGGGAGGCCAGAGAGGGCAGAAGAGCCAGAGTTCAGTTCTAAAGAAGGCTTCACAGGCATCACACCCAAGGGGTAAGAGAAAAGCTACAAACCAAGTAGACAAGAGACATGTAGCTACTCATCACTTTTTTGTTGTGATTATGTTGTGTAACAAACAACCCCCAAACTCAGTGTTTACAATAATAAACCTTTATTTCTCCACCACATGTCTGTAGGGCCAACTGTGGCTCTGCTTAGCTTGGCTGGACTTGTCTGGGCTTGTCCAGACTTAGTCTAGGGTTTAGGTCCACGTGGAATAGGCTGAAAGAGGAGTCATTAACTAGGGCATGTGATTCCGGCAGAGGACAGGAGGACAAGGGGAGAAGCAGAAACAGGCGATGTCTCTACTCAGAACTTGCACCTGTCCTCTCCTCCACATGGCCCAGTCCAGAGGCAACTGGTAGAGCAGTCTCCGTGCTGAACAAGGCTGGGAAGGAGGAACTGCAAACAGAGAATACATTCTACCACAATAATTGATAAGAGAAGAAACTTGTTGGGAAAAGCAGAGATGGTGGAGGCTTAACATTTCAGGATACTGACAAACAAATGGCAAGCAGTAGGATACTGGAGCATGTGAGGAAACCATTTGGTATAAACCTAATTTGGCCTGACCTTGTTTTTTCCAAAAGGGCCTCATTATATATCTGCTTTATGCATTTGCTATGTCCCAAAGACGAGAACAAATGTCCTTAAGATAAAGATGCATCTTCCCCCACATTGGCATTTCCTCAAGGATAAGCATCTCTCTCTAGACTAGGGATTGATTACCACGTTCACCCTGTGACCACCCAGCTCCAGACAATAGACCTGCTACTCGCTTGTGTGAATAGCTGTGTTGTGCCAGTGAGGCAATCTCATGACTGTTGTAAAAGGGACATTCCTATCATATGTGATGCATACTCTTTGTTCCAGAAGGGTATATAACCGCTCTGTACACTCCGCTTCTTTGGTGCCCTTCCTTCCTTGGGGAAGGAGGGCCCCAGTCTAGGTCAGTACTCAGATATAGCTCATAATAAACTCAACCCAATTTTGACTTATAGATTGGTTATGGATTATTTCATCAACAATATGAAAGTACAGTCACGAGGGCACCAGCAAGCTCTGGTCAACAGGGGCCTCTCTTATTTGGCCTGGTCACATGAGTGGCCTGATAGCTGGGCAGGACACCAGGCTCTATGGGGGGCTGTGAGTCTGAGAGGGATGGTCAGCCCCGTCCAGCGCCTCCACTCTTCCGAAAGCTTATCTTACAGCTATGGGGCTTGCTTCTCCCCTTTCACCACTCAGCAAACTTTTTTTCATCTTTATTGGGAATTGATGCAATTCTTCTCTGGCTGATTGCACAAATAAAAATCTACCAGCTGGACCACAGTTAGATTTAATTGGGTACTTTAACAACAACAAAAAATGTCAACTTACCTATTAAGTGTTCAGTGATTCTAGTCTCAGTCTGTGTTATTCTGTTCACACCTCTTTCCTGAAATTATAGTTGTTATGTTGAAATCTCATCAGTAACTCTCTACCATGGTCACTAATTAAACATTTCCAGCTGTGAAGGAGATGCTATTGTCTCTGGCACCTTGACTTGAAAACTGAGCTGCTGCATTCATGTCTATCGGGTTGCCAAAGATGGGCACCTGTGGACTGCCTCTCCCTTCCTCCTCCTGTCTAGTCCTGCCACCACCTGCCATTTGCCACCTCTCACCCGGACGACTGGACTAGCCTATTGGGAGCTTCCTAACCAGTCACTACATTCCACTCCATCACTACATTGTGTGCTTTATTTTTTATTTTAATTTTAATTTTGACATAATTTTAGATTCACAGAAAAGTACAAAGAATTCTGGAATACCTTTCACCCAGATTCCCCAAATATTAACATTTTGTCATATTTGCTTTTTCATTCTCTCTCACTCTATAGATAGATAGATACACACATCCCCCGTATACGTGCGGTTGCCATCCACATTACATACACATCCATATGCATGTGTGCATATATCTATATTTCTGAACCTGTTGACAGTTCCAGATATATGTCGTTTTACCCCTAACTGCTTCAGTGTACACTTCCCATAAAAGAACATTCTCATATATAACCACAATACAATTATCAAAATCTAGAATTACATTGAAACAGTACCATTTTCTAATATATGGACTTTATTCAGATTTTGTCAATTATCCCAATAATGTCCTTATAGCTAAAAAAAATAAATAAAAAATTCCAAATCACCTGTTGCATTCAGTTGTCACGTTTATTTAGTTTACGTTGGAATCATTTCTCAGTCTTTCTTTATCTTTCATGATAGTAGTACTTTGAAGAACACAAGCCAGTTATTACACAGACTACCCCTCATTTGAAGTTTGTCTGATGCTTTTTTACTATTAACATCACTCTTTTTTTTTTTTTAAGATTTTATTTTTTTTCCTTTTTCTCCCCAAGGCCCCCCAGTACATAGTTGTATATTCTTCATTGTGGCTCCTTCTAGTTGTGGCATGTGGGACGCCGCCCCAGCGTGGCCCGATGAGCAGTGCCATGTCCGCACCCAGGACTCGAACCAACGAAACACTGGGCCGCCTGCAGCGGAGCGCGCAAACCCAACCACTCGGCCACGGGGCCAGTCCCAACATCACTCTTTTTAAAGCTCCATTCTGGTCAGAAAAATACCTTCAGTTACCACCCATTACATCACATGTTCATATTCTCTGGCCTCAAGGATCTGACTCTACTCTTCTCTTCAGTCTAACTTTTTATACCCGAGCCTGAATGGACTCCACAGTTTAAAGTCATCTCTGACTGTTCTTAAGATGTTCCTTCACACTGGAATGTTCTCTCCACTCCCATTCCACCAACTGGTATCTACTCTTCATCTTTCAAGGGTGAAAGAAAATACCACCTGAAACTACCCATATGGTCTCCTCAGTCATGGACTCTTCCTCTCCTTTTTCTGAACTTCTCTTCACTTTGTTTAGAATTTTATGTTGATCCCCAGCAAAATTAGGATGGATTATGAAACACAAGTCTATGAACACTTAAAAAAGGAAGAAGTAATCACTGGAAGCCAGCTTCCCACAGTGAGGGCAAGCCACATCAGCATAATTTCATTCCCTTTTATGATAAGACTGAAGGCTCACAGAAATAACAGAGGCATCTCCAGCTGAGCGAGGCATGTGAGCAAGCCTTGCAGAGTGAGTGGACCAGGTGTAGAATTGCGAGCTGCTTAGTACTCTTGACATGTAGATTCCTGGCCTCTAGAGCCTCCTCTCCCTAAACCTGGGGCCACTGATCCCCCACCTGCAGGTTCAGCCCTAGTCCGTCTCCAGGCAAGAAGCTATCAGGTGCTCTAGCCCAGGTCACACTTGTGGCCAGTTTAGCCAAGTGGCATTTCTAGTCAGGTTTCTTCCTCCTGAAACCAAGTCTCCACTTGGCGTCCAAGTTCCTGGAACTAGATCCAGTTCTTATTGGCTGTCCATGCCCTAGTTGTAATCTTTGTTACATTCTTGGTTCTCTTTTACCTTCAGGACCAGGCTTTGATATTACAATATCTTCCCCTGAAAACTGGAGTCCTGCCCATGAGCTTGACCAGTAGCTGTGGTTCTACCAGATCATAGAGTGTATTCCTGATGCTAATGTCCCCCTGGATTTCCAAATATCTGTCTTTCACTCTGCCCTACTCACCTTTAGGAATAAGCCCGTTACATCATGTAATCCCCCTTCTCTGCCTTCCCAGTGACTACCTGCTTGATGTCTGTTACCGTAACTTCCAGATCCTGCCTGTTGGGCTAGGTTCCCTCCAGCATTGACACGTGGATCTGTCTTCTGATTCCTGGCCTCCCCTTTGACAGGTGTGCTTTCGTATCTGAGTCCTTTCCAAGTTATCCTAACCTGTCATTTCTGGCCATAGGTAGCCATAGTATCTCTCATTACTGCAGAGTGTTAGCTAATTAAACAACCATATGTGTGGACAGCTGACTGCTGGATCAATGTCAATTTGGCTGGAGATCTCTAGAGAATACTGAAGGCTCTGAACTTGGTGCCTTTTCTTTTTTTTTAATCAAGGATTAGAAGGAAGCTGGAGAAAGAATGTTCATCAAATTTTCAGATGATCTGTAGCTCAGGGAAACAGCGAATATACTTTGAGAATATTCTAAGATTACTACTTTCTCTTCCATCTAGAAAGTCCTTCCTCATTCCTTTCATCTGCCCAATTCCTCCGCATCCTATGAGACTCAGACAGTCGCCTTCTTCAGAGGTCTTGCTCCTCTTTTGTGGCCCCTGCATGTTTCTCCATCGTTGTTCTGACCACATTATGTAGTAGGTAGACAGCCTGTGTCCATCTCCCAAAGGAGGCTGTGAGAACCCTGAGATCTGGCTATAGGTCTTTTATACCTAGTGCTTAGCCCAAGGTATGGCACACTGTAAATGCTGACTAAGTAAAGATGCTAGAACAGTCTTGGTACTCTCAACAGCTTCCTCTTCTTCTCTGGGCTCACCCTGGAAGGTTCAAGTTACCTTTCTGGATTCTACCACTAAATCCTTTGTATCCTTGGCTTGTCATCTTCGCCTGCTCCTTCTTGAAGCCATTTCACTGTGGATCTTGGTTTTTATCTTGACTTGTTCCTTAGAGGTTAAATTTCTAACTTTCTCTTGTTTCTGGCCTGCTCACATTCAGGACTCTCATTTTGATTTTCTTCTTAATCTGGGCCCCCAAACCCAGGACAAGGGCCATCCTTGTTCACTCCTTTGTCCACATGCCCAGATCATCAGTGATCTTTGCTCCTGTCTCAAATCCTTCTATTAAAATATGACTTTTTTTCCAAATTATAGAGTGTTATAGCAGACATTTAAAGCTCGGATGCATTTTTATCTAAGAGATTAATATTTTTTTTACTGTGCCATGTTCCTTGTAAGATATCTTTACAGAGCTATAAAACCTTTTTGTGGCATGAGTTGGAACACATTAACTGAATAGTGTAGCTTTAGTTATACTACCTAAATTCAGTGAGAAAAATAAAAAATATTCACTTCTTTATTAATTATCAACAGCAGCAGCAGTGTAAACACATACTTATCAAGGGTCAAAGCAAGAGATTATTCACTTTTTCAGACTGATATGAATTTGCCCTTGCAGTGGACATCTGTTGAGCTATCTGCCCTAGGCCCCAATCCCATCGAGGCCACCCTATTCACAGCTACAGTTAGATAGACTTAGCTGGGTCCCTGACCAAAGCTGGACTCATCACAGCCTCTTCCTCCAAAATCTGAGCTTGACATTAAATGTCAGGCCTTCTCTTTGTGGCTGTGTCCGTAGCATGTCAACTTTGATGCTCACTCCTGCCATATGTCCCAGTGTCTTCCAAATAATCAGAGGAAACCTTCCTCATGCATTCTTTGTTTTTCGCTGTCTCTGTAATCTGTATGCACATATTACTACGTCTGTGCTGATTACAATCTCCTGGAGAGTATTAATATTGAGTTAATATTAATTTGGCTAATATTTGGGTTGCAAGTAATATTGGAAGCATTTTAAGAAAAAAATAGGAAATTTATTTTAAGACTATTGAGGTATCTAATGAAACTCAGGCACACAGAGCTTGATAACAGCAGTATCAGGACTAAAATCCTGTCTGATGATTAAGCCTGTTGCTTGGGCAATTTTTGAAATTCAATTGTTAAAATTTTTTCTTGTCTCCTGGATATTTTCTACACTTCTTGGCCTGTTTTTCTTTTCAGGTTCATTTCAAGTAGCTTTATGAAGGTTGTCCTAGCTGAGAACACCTCTTCATAAACCAGAGTGTTTCATTTGCCATCAACAATGAAAGCTTATTTACCAGACATTCTGTCAGTCTCAGTAACACAGAATTCCCATTAATGGTACTTCTGTTGATACAGTAGTACAACGAATATTACTTAGGTTCTTCAAGATCTCAAATTGCTTTCTGAATTCTTTACAAGACATTAAACAAGAACTGTAATTACGTGTTTGATGTTTCTCTATTCTGTAAAATTGTGTTTGTATTTGCTACATGGAAACGCTATTTACCAGAATGCAGAACTCAAATCAAAGGGATAGCAGACGATTCGCATGCTTTATCAGAAACTAGATTAGCTCCCTGCCACGAGAGGGCGGCCTAACCTAATTATGAGGAACTGTGAATCAGGGAGACAGAATCTGGAGCGCACCCCGAATTATTGAAGGCGAAATATCACAAGCAAGAACATAAACTTGGAGAATCAAAATACAGAGACCCATGCCCATTTTTCTTATTCATACTTCCTTGTTTCTAAAGAGCCCGTTTTATTCATTAGGAACGTCTTTACCGTTCTCTACCTGATGAATTTGCCTTGGTTGTTTTTAATCCCTGCTATTGCCTCGTTGCTGTCTGAGGTAATAAAAAAATGTGTTTCTTTAGGTCAAAAGATTATATAGAAAACAATGCACTACAACATTTGCAACTCACTGCCTAAAATTGAAAGGTGGCCTTGAGCCCCTCCTAACACAGAGGGACCCCTCCTGTTTTAAAGATTCAGTGAGGTGTCTATTCCATCAGCTTCCCTGTTCCCCTCCCCACTGTTACTACAGCAACAGAGTTCTCAGGGTCTATGTCAGATTCCTAGGAGTAGTAGAAACCCACTTCCTCCTCCTTTGCCCAGTAGTCATGGAAACATCTTGTTAAACACATGGAAAGTTTTGTTAGATCCTTTCCTTGGCCTTTCACTCTTCTAGTCAAATAACGTGCGTTCTTTTTTGCTTCTTTTCAGACATTACATGACATTGCTACTTTCCAACTTTTCTGTTATTTTGGTGGCCTCCCAAAATAGGTGGATCCGTTGATTTGATTTTCGGCACCCTCTTGTGCCAATCCCCTGCATTAGTGTGCCTCTTGCAGTGCCAACTCCATCTGTACATCATCGGGGAAGTGGTGGGTGTTTCCTTGTTTATTTTGGTTTTAATTCAAATACACACCAGAGCCAGCCATTCAGTCTGAATTCATGCTACTTTCTATTCCTTCAGCAGAACAAGAAAGCAGTCCCCAAGCCTGTCTCCAGACAAAAAGCATATCATTGCCTGAAATCAGCCCTCTGATTCCTAAATGCAACGGGCGAGTCACTGCCCCTCCCTGATGAAAGATCTTTTGGGGGCAGGCTGCAGACACAGCCCAGCTTGCAAGGGCCTGAGAGGGGAGGAGCCTTTGAAGTTAGGTGGCTGCTGTCCCCGGTGCACATCACTCACGGCATTTATCCCTAATAATATCTCATGAAGACAATCTTTTCTGGGAAACAAATCAGGCGGCCGCGGCAATCTGTGTGACGGGCTTCCAAGCCATGTGTCACGCTGCAAATATGTGGGCATTAAGGAGTATGTTTTCCTGGCTCCAGACCTGAAAACCTACTCTGTCCAGAGACTTAGCCAGCAGCCCAAGGACCCACGGCAAACAAACACGCTGCCCGGTCAACGCCGTGTCCTTTCTGCTCCCGCCAGAGAAGCTTCTGTTCAAATGCACACAGGATCTTGCTGGATTGAAGTGGATTGTCGCCAATTCACACACAGCAGGGGGTCAAAGTGGAAGCACATTTTCTGCAGTGAATGTGTGACTGTCCTTCTCTTCCTTTTCCTTCTTTTCCTCAATCTTCTGGCATTTGATGAGAATGAAAAGCAAGATGAGCTCTGTTTTCTCCTTTCCCATTCTCGGCAAGCACTGTGGGAAACACTTGTCTCTCTAGTGTGTAGCCTATTAAATATTAACTACCAAGGAAGAACAGAAAGTCCGTTTTGCAGCCCTTCTACTCTGCCTAACACAAAGAAGTATAAGATCTATCATAGAACCTTTTTTCAGATCTTTTGCTGTGCCAGCCACCTGTGCTAAGCACTCGTCATATATTGTATCATTTAATTTTCACCACAAACTTGTATTGTATTACAATTATTTCTATTTTACAGATAGGGAAACTGAGGCTGGTAGAGTGTCAGAAATTTGCTCAAGAACTCTCAGTCAGTAAGGTGAGCTTTGAGTCAGCACTGGCAACCATACTCTAGTCTGGACTTAAAAACTGTTCTAGAAGAGAGCATGTGAACAAGTAGGACATGTTGGGTTCTATGCCACCCATCACTATCAATTCATCTAAGATCTCATGCTGTAAAAATCGGTGTCATGCCCTGTCGATTTCTCTAAACAAAGCAAAACCCCAGAATCTCCTAGACTTAGTGACGCTATGGACTAAAGAGAGGCTCCGGTCTCCAGACCAGGTTCTGGCTTCTTGAAGGGGTGACTGGACCTTTCTCCTGTCCCTCCCCCACCTCCTGGACTCACACAGTAGCTGCAACAGGCTGAGGGAGGGGCGTCTCCCTAACTGCTTGGGTTTCAGCCTTTGAGGTTGACGTTAAGCTCCTTGAGCTATTTGGTAGATAACCCCTTATTCAAAATTAATACATTTTGTACAACTGAAGATCAACAAAAATCAATGAATACATTTTATAGAGTGTGTATCGTGCGTTCACATCCCTGCTGGCTTCTGCAGAAGATAAAGGAGGAATACGAAACATAGCCTCTGATGTGGATTTGGCCATGAGGAGAAGGGACAGATCCGAGGCTCCATGTCACTCTAAATCGCTCCCAATTCCTGGGGCCAGCCAATCCCCCTTCAGGGCCCACTGTGCTTCCTGGTCCAGCAGAAGCATGATGAGTGATCTATAGCAGCAGTTTCTCAAGCTTTTAGGTTTTAGGAGTCCTTACACTCTTAAAAATTATTGAGAACACAAAGAGTTTTGTTTATGTGGGTTACATCTGATGATATTTATCATATTAGAAATTAAAACAGATACATTTTTAAAAATATCTCTATATTAACTTATTTAAAAATACAATAATAAACTCATTGCATTTAACAGATTTTATGAAAAACAATTGTGTTTTCCAAGAAAATTAGTGAGAAAAATGCCATCATTATACATTTTCTCAAATCTTTTTAATGGAGGACAATAAAAGAGAATGATTCTCTTATCTGCTTCTTCATTTACAATCTATTGTGATTCTTCTTTTTGTTTTTTGTGAGGAAGATTGGCCCCGAGCTAACATCTGTTGCCAATCTTCCTCTCTTTGCTTGAGGAAGACTGTTGCTGAGCTAACATCTGTGCCAGTCTTCTTGTATTTCATATGTGGGACGCCGCCACAGCATGGCTTGATGAGCAGTGTATAGGTCCATGCTTGGGATGCATACCCACGAACCCTGGGCCACTGAAGTGGAGCAAGCAGGCTTGACCACCATGCCACTGGGCCAGCCCCTGTGATATGTTGTTTTGATCGAAGTATTTAAAGAAAATACAGCCTCGCACAGGTAAGCAGCAGGAAAAAAGAGGACCTAGCAGACCCCCTGCAAGTGTTTTGGGGACCTCTAGTGGTCCTCAGGCCACACTTTGAGACCAGCTATCTTTATGTAGAATTCGAGCCCAGATAGCTTGTGTGGCTTAATGTCGTTCTATGACCTTGTGTCCCCTCATGTGCATGAACCTGATCATCAGCCTAATCTTTGGGTCAAGACATTGAATGCTCCTATTCAAATGTAAATTTATCAATCATCCTTTAAATAAATCTGCATAAAGTGACATAAAAATGTGCAAGATTCAGAAAGCTAGGAACATAAGTGTGAATAAAACAGAATAGTAGAACAATTTACTAGCAACTTGTTCCCTGAGAGAGTGGAAAATGCCACAGGTTTTGATGGGACAGAGAAGAGTGGCTGAAAAAGTCTGAAGGAGATACTATCAAGGACTAACTCAGGCCAAAGTGAAAGTGGCCAGCATGCACAAGCTGAGGACCATCCAGAATTCTCATCTGGAAAAACAAAAAGTACCTGTAAAAACTCATTTCTTTGAGTTGACCCACTCTTCTTTTGAATGAAAATATGCCTCCATCTCCCAACCACGTAAAGACCACTTTCAGAACCTTGGATGTTCCCCTCGGCGTCATTCAGGATTCCACCAGAGAAACAGAACCAGTAAGTTCCATAGTTATATACCTACATCTAGATATAATCCACATACACACATTTTCATACATACACACGTATATGCAAAGAAACTTATTGAAGGAAATTAATTTATGCGATCGTGGGAACTAGGCAAGTCCTAAACCTGTAGGGCACACCGTCAGGACAAGAAAGCTGGAAACTCTGGGGCAGGAGCTCATGCTGCCATCCACGTAAAACATCTTCTTCAAGGAAATCTCAGTTTCAACTGATTGGATCTGGCCTGCTCAGATTAGCCAGGATAATCTCTTTTACGTAAAGTCAACTGATTGTAGATCTTAATCCCATCTATGAAACACCTTCACGACAACACCTGGATTCGTGTTTGGTTAAATAAGTGGGTACTACAGCCTAGCCAAGTTGACACATCAAACTGACCATCACACCACTTTACTGTGAGTCTGTTTGATCGACTTCTTCCATCCGAAAAATTTGTTATAAATTAAAATTTAAAAACAACCTAGGGATTAAGAAAGATAAAGAATAAAGAAAAATACAGAGCAAGAAGGAGATAGAAAAAGAAAGCTGGTCAGGTGGCAGGGGAATGGAGGAGAGACAGAATGGAAACAGAGGAATTGCCACAGAAAGACATACAAAACTATGGGGGAAAGACAAAGGAGGGGAAGAGAGAGAAATAGAGAAGAGTGACTGTTCTAGTTAAACTTCTCTCATCACTAACTTTAAAGTAGGAATACAGAAATAATCAGTATTCCCAACTCTTTATTTCCCTTACCCTGAGTTAAATGGCGTCGCTATGGGAGTTTGCCAGGTAGGGAAATGTAACTCTTGAAGCTCAAGTAACCTGAAATTTATTAACTTTAGATCCTGTCTGGAGCCGGTCCCTGGGCTAGAAGTTCCCCATCCCTACCCTCTTTGTTGAGATAGGTTTGGTTTTTCTGAATTTGACCATAGGGAAAAGGTGTGACCCCTCTCCTCTTCTGGTCAATGCCTTAGGCTCTGCATTCAGACTGTGTGGGAGGCATCCTTTAAGACAGCCCCCAATGATCCTGTCCTCTGGCATTCACAACTTTTGTATTATCCACTCTCCTCAAGTCTGGGTTGGACCTAGAGCATCACTTTCAATGAATACAATGTGGGAGAGTGATGAGATGTCACTTCTGAGATTAGGTTACAAAAGATTGTGACTTTCATCTTGCTAGCACTTTCTCTCTCTTTCTCTCTCTAAATCTTCTTGCTTACTTCCTCTAATGAAGCAAGCTGTCATGTTGTAAGCTTCCCTCTGGAGATGTCCACGTGGCAAGGAACTGAGGGCAGCCTTTGGCCAATAGTCACAGAGGAGCCGAGGGCCTCAGTCCAACAAGCCACATAGAACTGAATCCTACCAATAAACAGGTGTTGGAAGTAGATCCTTTGCCAATCGATCTTTGATATGACCAGCCATTACTGACCTTGAGTGCAGCCTTGTGAGAGACCCTGAGTCAGAAGACTCAGCTAAGCTGCACTCAGATTCCTGACCCATAGAAACCATAAGATAATATTGTTTTAAGTTGCTAAGATTTAGGGTAATTTGTTATATGGCAATACATTACTAATACTGATTGCCTGAATTTAAATCCCACCGCCTATTAGCTATGTGACCTTGGGCAAGTAACTTGAATTCTATGCCTCAGCTAACTCATTTGTACAATGGGGACAATAATAATAATAATACTGACTGCATAGGGCTGTTGTACGAATAAATGATTTAATATATAAAAAAACTGAATAATGCATGGCACACAGTAAATGCACAGTAATTGTTAGCAAACTACTGCTGCTCCTGCTATCACTGTTATCATCATCATCATCATCATCATGGTCGTCGTCAAAAGCTTAGGGATGGGTCACTGTGTATATCCTTCTAGGGAAACACGTAATGTCGCTGCAAGGCAATTAAGACTAACTGCTGTCCCTTAGGGAGTTAGCCATAAATTTTCATCATTAACTTCCCAAGCTCCTGCTAGCTCCATGCACTTCTAAATCTGGAATGGCACGTGCACATATAAAACTGGTCCCAGAGAGCCCAGTGCCTCACTGCACCCAGAAGATCCTCAAAGATTTCTAAGGAATTTTGGAAATGTCTTCTACAGACATCTTTTCATATTTGATCCCTTTCATCATGGTGTCATTTTACAAGGATTTTTAGTGCTCAGTCATGGAATTACCTGCTGAAAAAATGGAGGAGACTTTTGGCCTCAGGGAGTGGTGAGCCAGTCACTAAAGCAGAACACTGAGAAGACCCTGCACCTACTCTGCCTGTGGTTTGCTCCAGAATTTTGCAGAGCCTTTTCATCTGGGGTTGCTGACTGGGGTGGGAAGAAGGGGGTGTCTGCAAAAGGGAAAGACCAAACAAAGGGTCATTATTGGTCATCTCCCTTTCCTTACCTGCAAATGAAGGATAATGTTTTACCCTCGCTACTTTCTAAGCTGTCTTATTAGGAATGAATGAATGCGTATCTGAATGATGGTATCTTTGACACATCTGTTACAGCAAAAGAAAGCTTCAGGTAATGAGTGCCTCTGATTTAAAAAAAAAAAAAAAACACTGCCAAAAGGTAACAGATGGAATGTTAAGTACTAGCTGAATAAGTCTTACAAGTTTTGCAGAAATGGGGCTGAACTCAGATCTCAAGGAATTCTTCCACTCCTAGAGATCCAGGAATGCCATAAATGCACCATCTTCTTGACCAAGGCAAAGAAGCTGTCACTCAAATGGAGTTCAATCTATTCCCTTTTGTCCCTTCCCAATTTGTTTTCCATAAGCTTGCAGCAGCTGCTAGGGTAGATGTGGCCTTACAAGAAGTCCCCAGAGCTGTGCTGATACTGAGGAGACTAAACAACCTATAAAGACAAATGCTTTGGATCAATCTGCAGGATGTAATCTGGCAATCCCAAATTTAAAGTAATTAAGAGAGTTCTTTCCATACCTTCTCTTGAACGAGAGGCATCAAAGCATAGTGAGTTGGTCTGGCTTTGAAATCAGATACACTAGGGTACAAATCCAAGTTTAGCTGTGAAACTTTAGGGAGTTCCTTAACCCCTACTCTCAAACTCCTCATCTATAACATGGCGATAGAAATGCCCATCTCACAGGGTTGTTGATAGCTACTATTACAATTTATTATTCTTATTAAACGAGAGATAATGTTTAAGAGGGAAAGTCAGTGAAGGGGTGAAGAGAGAGAGGGATCTGCCTCTGGGAGTGGTGGTTTGGGGACAACACATTACACTGGCATAAAGACTTTGCATATTCCAGGATAACTGAGGGATTGTGTTAAGCAGCAGTCCCGGTCCCCAGGCCTTCAACATTGACAGCCAGCATCCAGATCAGCAGAACTCTGGAAATTCTATCTGCCTCTGTTCTTCTAATTGAAAACTAATTGTCCTATAGGGCTGAGCTTAATCCCATCTACTCAGTGGAGCCCATTCTGACGGCCACAGCCAACGGCGATCTCACTTCCCCAAACAACTTGTGCTCCTCTCACTGGACATTTAGAAAGTTCTAACTTCCATTGCTGCTTACCTTACTGTACTGTATTTATAATTTGTCTCTGAAACAGTTGCAGTTCCTTGACGGCAGGAAGTAGATTTTTACTGTCTTTGAATCACTCCCAGGAATAGGGTCCATGAACTCAACCATTTGTGGGTCTCTAAGATTCTGTAGAGATGACTCAGGTATGTCACCTGGGATGAGAGACCTGGGCTCCCAGTGCCAAATCTTGGGCTTGTCACCCCCACTCTCTCCCACCAACTTCAGCCAGAAGAGCCCGGCTTTCATCTGCTTTGCCTTTGGACTTCAGTGGTGATGATGACGATAGCATATTTATTGAGCATACTGGTAGACAATGTTCTCATGCCCTACCATTGTGTGGTACTTGCCAGCACAGTTGCCAACTGCCTGAGGGCTTTCTCTGGCAGCCAGAGCAAGTAGAAGAGCCAGAGAATTCACACCCCTAGGAGCAGCCTGCAAACACTGACTGACTGGAATAGTATATAAATATCCCAGCTTCCTTGACCCTTGATGCTGAGGTGGGTGGTCCTCATTGACTCCCAGAGTTCCCCAATGAGATCAGGCTCTACTTTCTCACAGTGGTAACAGACTTGGTAACTTACCCCTTCCTGGCTTCTCTCCCTTCCCTCTCTCACTCCCTCACTTACAGGTATTTCCTGGGATCATTTCTCAAATCCTCATCTCAGGGTCTACTTCTGGGAAACCAGACATTAACTACTCAGCATCTGTTCATTACCAATCTCTGATCTAAAAGCTTTACAGAAATTGACTATTTCAATTCTTTAACCACCCTATTAAAATTTTTTCATTTTATTTTTGTTTTGCAAATAAGGAAATTGAGGCAAGGCATGGTTAGGTGTCTCCCTGAATTCACAAAGCTGTGTTGATGCCAGGATTCAAAGCATAGGGGTCTGTAACGAAGAGACTTTCAAATTTGCTGATCCAGATAGATACCCTGTCCATTGGCTAAGAATCACAGCGTCCTCCAGAAGTCCTTGGCAAAACTCATTTTCTCTAATTAAATCCTGAATATCGTCTTTGTTTTTCAATATTCTAAGTCTAGATGGCCTTAGTCTGTGGTTTGAAGGTGACTACTTTTGTTTCTTACATACACGGCTAGAGGAGGGGAAGTGCAACAGGAAGAAGTAGCATGTCCCGACATCTTGACTGAGCGGCACTCCTTATTTCTGCTGGTTCCCTTCCCAGTGTCACTGGAGGAATCAGGCCTTGGTTCCAGTAACTATTCCTCCACGGATGGCGGTACCAATAACACAGATAGAGATGTTGGGAGGAAGGAGAAGCCAGCTGGTGTGGAATGGGAGTGTGAATGGGGAGGGTCCTCAAATATGGAAAGAATTCTGTTTTAGTCATGTTGTGTTTAAAGAAATGGTGATACTTACAATTGGAAATATTAAGTATGTAGTTGGAAAAGTGTGTTGGGAACTTGGAAGGAACTTGGAACTAAGATCGGGACATAGAAGTGGTGGTGGCTGAAGTCATAGGATAGGATAAGACTTGAGTTTACACAGGACGAAGGAGGTTCAAGGACGGAATCTTGGGGAATGCCTATTTCTGATGTCAGGATAAGGAAGAGAAGTCATCAAAGGAGGTGGAGAAGGAGAGCCAGGACAGTGTCACAATAGGGACTCCAAGGATGGGGAGTTTAGTTCCAAGAAATAGCAACTAATCAACAGTGCCAAATACCTTAAGGGTGGAGTTGGAGAACAAGGACTAAAATTTAAATGTAGTGCTTAGGCTATCTCTCCCAACCTTTGGGGTCAGAGCCTAGAATGTTGAGGTAGAAACTAAGAAGAGGGAGGGTATGGAAATGTAAAAAGTGGTGAATAATTCATGCAATTTAGTAAATCAATCCCTTGCTTTTGTGAAGGGTATTCTAGAACCACCCCCTAATACAGGCTCCACCAATCCCCAAACCTCCTCAACACTCTGTTTTTAGTGTACAATAAGTGTTTAAGTGAGGAATCTTTAGGAGTGACCTCAATCTTAACTTTCTGGGTTTCTTTTGTTTGTTAGTTTGCTATTATTGGTTTTAAAGACTAGTAAATAATCCCTTAGGGAACAAGTTGTCTAGCTAGTCACTAGAGAAATCCCACACACATACTATTGGTTTTTAAAGGATTAGACCAGCAAATTCACTTAAGATCACGACTTTGTAGAGGACAAAATAATTGTATTTGATGATTAAGAAGACACTCCAAGATCTTGCTGTACCTCTGGGCCATTACCCTGGATTCCATTACAAAGAAGTCAGGGAAAATAAATACTAGACAAGGAGCCAGGAGATCTGGGCTCTAGTCCCAGCTTGCATCAATTCAGTTCACCTCAGATTCCTCATCTTAGAATGAGGAGCTTGACCTTATTGGTGATTCCCAAACCAGTGCTGGTCTCTGATGATGTTTTCTTCTTCTTCTTTGCAGCAAAGGACAGACGGAAGAAGAGAGAAAGAGAGAGAGGGAGAGAGAGATTATGTAATGAGTTATTCATAAAGTCACAATTTATTTATTTTTAATTCTACAATTTGTCCCCTCTACTATTATACTAAAATGTCCCTTCTTTAAAAAAACCATGGTCATAGGCATTAGCAGTGGGATTTTTAATGTGCTTAAATAGCAACATCAAAAGCTGGCAACCTCATAGTTTGGCTGAAAATTTCCTCTAAGTTTTTGCTGGCCTATGGACCCATGGGACTAGAATGCTCATTTCCTCTTCAATTCTAAGCTGAATATGGTGGGTAGAGTTTAAAATCTCTGACTTTTATTTTGATCTCAGAGGAAAGCAACAGGAGTCACCCAGCAACCCTGCCAGTCTCCCCACCTCTTATTCGAATCTGCGAGCTTCTGCTGTACTTGTCAACAACAGTGACATATTGAGAAGGAATTTCAAAAGCAGAGCTTGCATCCCAGGACACTGGAGCTCTGAGTGCCAACAGAAAATTGTGCATCCTTGCAGTGTAGAGAAAAAGCAGATTTGCTTTGTTAAATTCCTTGAATCATTTCAAAGGAAATTTCCCCAGCCCAGAGATACTGGAAATGAGATCTGCTCAGAACAGGCTGTAGAGACAAATTGAACCCAGGGGCTGGCTATAGAAACATTACCCCAGAACCAGAATAAAAGTTACTTACTTACATTTTTACCTACTGAAATGTGGGTCTTACCTTGGCATCTGAAATAAATGACATAAAACTCCATTCGTCTCCTTCCCACTGTGTACCCACCTATTTCGGCAGGAACTATTAAAACTGTAGCAGGTCAGAGCAAATTGTCGCTGGCAGCAGCTTCAATAAATCTGTGCCACTGAACTGCAGGAAGAATTAAAATGCAGAAATTAGAAATCAAAGGCACTGAGTTTAGTGTAAGTGCGACTTATCTGATTAAGCGCAGTTCCATAAACCCCTAGATCTCCATCTCATAAAGCCCTGGGGAAAACCTGAGGGGGTGGGCACCAGTAATTTCACCTTCCAGAGGAAGCCATGAATTTCAATACGCCATAGCAACAGAATACATTTCTCATTAAAGATGAAGACGTAATACAGCTCAGAACAAAACTCCCTAGGAATCAAACATTGCAAAGTGGTATTGGTGTTCACCATTAACTTGCAACGCATGAGATCTGCCCAGAATGTTTTGCTTATTGGGGCAGGAAATTGTTTCCTGAAATCAGAGGCATTGAGCCTTTTTTTGCGGGTAAGGGCCTCATGAAAAGTCAAGTGAGAATGGAACTTTAAGAAAGGCAGGAACACAAACAGACCCGAAGGGCAGGCATTGGAAACCAACACAAAGGAGAAGGAGGGGAACAGATCTGCAAGAGACATCTCAGGATTTTATACTGGGCGCTGTTACAAGATACTCTGCAAAGCATTTTCTAATCACTAAGTTTCTGAATCTTTAAAATCATCTTGGGAGGGAGGGATCTTCATCCCCATTTTCCAGAAGATGAAACAGGCTCTGAGTTTAAATTCCTTGCTCAGGGTCATAACAATCCTTCAATTGTAGAGTCTCACCCAAGACTCAAACCCTCACTCACCAAATGTCAAATTTTGCGCTATACAACCGCCAGAGTACAAGTTAAACAGAGGTTGACATGGAGGCAAATGAAAATGAACTATGATTCTGTTGGTGGCTTAGTTCATGGCTTTAACAAACTGTTCCAGCTGGAGGTGCCCTGAAGATGTCAGCTCTGTGGATGGCACTTGGTGAGAGGATGGGCCTCCCAGGCTTCTGCAGGTGTGCCCACCTTGCTTCCACCTCTTCTAAGACTCAGAGTTGAAACGCCCCTGGGACACAGCCCCTCTCAGAGTGGTTTAGTTTCAGGAGACTTTCACCAAAGTGGCATATTAACTTTAGCCTTATTTTGTAATCTTCCAATCTTAAGGTGTCAGGAAAAAAAAAAAAAGACATTTCCATGTGTTCAGCTGCAGGAGGTAGCCTTAACTGTGGATCCCTCCGTATGTCAAGTAGTTGCAACACCTGTGGCTTTTATGAGAGAGAGAAAACAGATATCATCAGGAAAAAGAAAAATATTTTCCTGCACCTGTCCCCTCCCTAATGAAGAAAGGAATTCAAGTCAAGGCTTTTGGGCATGGGTTCCAATTCTTTGCACCAAGGGAATATGTCAACATAGTAGCTTATTGCAAAGATCTTGGAAACTATTGGTAATCATTTCTTAACTTTAAAAAAAAGGCTTCTGGAGGCTGGTCCCATGGCCTAATGGTTAAGTTCACTGTACTTGGCTTTGGTGGTCCAGGTTCGGTTCCTGGGCATAGACCTACACCACTCATTAGCAGCCGTGTTATGGTGGTGACCCACATACAAAATAGAGGAAGATTGGCACAGGTCTTAGCTCATGGCAACTCTCCCTCAGCAAAAAGAAAAAGGCTTCTGTAAGTGTGTATGCTAACCTTCCTATTGGTACCAAATCAAAGGCATGTGTCCTTTTAGGAATTATTTTTGTTCATGGGCTTAATTGGTGACAATATCTTCTTGCCTCATCACCAGTAAAGGAGCTTCACAATTTAAATACCTGAAGAAAAAGCACAGAAAGGTGTTTTCTGCCTCTTTGCTAATGGAAAAACAAATAAATCCTCAGTCAATATACGGAGAGTACTCATATATATGATGATGTGTCAAAAAAGATGGCAGGTAGCAAAGGTCAGCCCTCTCAGCTTTACAGTTCTTCTGTCTTTGCCTTTTCCACTTTTCCTAGGTGGAACCAGTCACTGCAGACCAGAGCCATGAATGCAATTAACTGGAGAGATGTGTTTTCAGCAAGTGGATAACTCCTCTAGTTGGGAGGTGAGTCTGAAATGGATATTGAAGACAGAGTCAATGTTGTGTAGAATTTAATACATCTCCAGTAATCTGGGTGAAGGCTGTCTTTATCAAGTGTGACCCCTTTGCTTCTGTCTCCAAGCATGGTAGGTCTTAGTTAGTGACCAGGCTTGGGCCTGCCTTCCCTGTGGCTAAACCAGCAAAGATTTATGAGCCTCTTGGCCAGAGCGAAGGGGCCAGGGTCTTTGACCAGCAAATAGAGTGAAGCTAACTGGCCCTCCTGGAACTGAATCCACAACCCTGGCCTCATTAACACCACCTGGGCAATCGGCCACCATGAATAATCAACCATAGCAAATGAGATAGTGAATTATATGACTATGGCCATTTTTCATCAGTATTTTAAAGCTGTATCAATCTTGCTGGTTAAACACACATAAGAGGCCCTGTTATGACAGAAAATACTCAGACCAATACTTCATTTCAGAATCTGCCATAGGGGAAAATAAATACATGAATTTTATTTCAATAATGAGGCTTCAGATTTACTCAGGCCTTTACAAACTATATATGTAAAAGGTATAGAAGTGCTGAAAAGATAAAAACGAAAAATGTCTGGTTTGGCCCTACAGGACGAAAGTTATTATTATGTGCTTTCCAGCGGTTGATATTGGTTGCATGGTGCCCCAACGTTCAAGTGCTGCTGGATTTCAGGGCTGGCTTTGAATAACTCTAGCACCCCCAATGTATTTTATTGCTTTGTGGGCACCTCACTGAAGTGCTAATAATGGCTGAAAGCTTTCTCCAAGGGTCAGAAACCTGGGAGGTTTGGGATTTTTTTGATGAGATGATATTCTGTCTTCTAAGACCTAAGGTATAAGTCCTCTAGCTCTCTATGAAGAGTAACTGGTTTGGGGAGAGATTCAGTTTAAAATACAGGATGAGGGAGCAAATCTGATATGTGGGGGGTGAAGGGTGGTGGGGTACAAATTCACGGTCCTAGAAGCGAGGTGGTATAGTGTAAAAAGTACTAAAAAGTATTAGGCTTGGAGTCAGGCAATCCAAGTCTGAATGTCAGCTCTGCCACTTACCAGATGTATATATTTAGAAAGTAACTTAATCTTAGTTTATTCTCATCTAGACTTGATGGGAGGACTAACAGCAAAATATATGAAAGCCCAGCGTCTGAAATCTATCTATCTATCTATCTATCTATCTATCTATCTATATATCTATCGTCTAGCTATCATCTGGCTGTCTATCTTACCCATCCTAGTTTCCTTTCTTCCCACTCTTTCTTTCAACTATCCCTGAGGACAAGGACTTTGGCTGTCATATTCAACATTAATTCTGCAGACCTGGGTGAATTAAATCCTAAGGTGGTGAAATAATTTGATCACCTGACTACAGCATTATTATTGGTATATTTTTGGGAAATCTTAGAAAATGGAAGAAGATTTCACATAGAAGTAAATGCTACTTTCCCCAAACTATAGGCTGAAACTATAGGGTGAGAAACTATAGGCCAAGCCCTAGAACAATCCTAGCCTGCGTAATTAGACAGCTCAATTTTGAGCACAGTAAAGGAATGCAAGGATCACCAGGAATCCAAGTGGATGCACTAATGACGTCGCAGTGCTCCTTTCCCACCTCCTTTTGTGATGGGTTATTTGATGATAAACCAGGTGGTGTCCTGCCTCATGTATCTTGATTTCAGTCAAGTGTGTGAAAAAGGCATTTGTAGTATGCTCATGAACAAGAATAAATTTGGGCTGCAAAATTTACATTTAGGTAAGCTCTTGACCTATTAAATAATCATAAACAAAAGTATGAAAGTCAACCCAAGTGGTACGCCAACAGTGTGCCTTATCATAAGTTTGTGATAATTAGCACTTCGGATGGCATAATTGAGATTCAAAATTTCTTAAAGGACCATATATAGAAAGAAACTAATAAAGTGAATTATAATAGGAAGAAATATTTTTTAAAGCTGGTACTGAAGTACTTGGACATGACCAAAATGGAGAATATTTGACTTTAGTGGTTCATATGGGAGAGCAAAAAAAACAACCCTAGAAATTCTAGTCAAATGCAAACATAATAGGTGTCATTGGAGCTGCTCTGAAGCCAATCCAATATTAGATTGCATGTGCAGACTCTCCCAAACAGGGGAGGAGAGCACGACCATTTAGGAGGAAGAAGACAAACTGGAATGCTTATAATAAGGCCATCAAAAATGATGTAGGCTCTGAAAACTGTGCTACAGGGAATGTTGAGGGGAAGAGGAATCTTCAGCCAGGAGAAGAGTGGATGGTGATACACAGAAGTGAGCATGCCAGGTGCCCTCCAATACGTGACGGGCCACAACCTGCAAAGGGTTTGACTTATTCTAGGCAGGCTTCAGAAGAGGCACTAAGACCAAGATTCAGCCTCTAAGCTGCATTTGAGTCCACCACACACACATTAGAAGGAAGCAGTTTGGGTACAATAAAAGAAAAAAACATTATTTTTCTCAGTATTTCTGATATCCAGTAGAAAATGTGGGATGAGAACTCAGGAAAGAGATTTTTAACGCAGAACCAAGAGAGAGGTCATCTACAAGGAAGCTGTGAGATTGGTTAGGGTTTCCAGTGTCCTCTGCCACCATGAGCCCAGAATCATCACCCGTACATCTTCTGGGTTTCTCTTCATCCTTGGTCTACATCTCTTCCCAGGGCCCCTTCTCTTGAATGCTTCTCTTGCCCTGGAACTTCCTGGCCAGCAGACGGAAGGGGGCACCTTGCACCCTCAGCTTTAGCAAGGACCAATTTGACAGCCCCCAACCCTGGGAATAGACCTAAGGTTGGGTGGGATGTTCGCGGCCCAAAGACCTGGAAGGGGTCCCACTGTACATACTCTCCTCTGTCCACAGGGCTGGCACCCTAAAATGCAGAATAAGTTTAAGAGATGAGGGGTAGGCAGAGAGAAAGGGTTCTGATGCCACCTGACCTCCAAATTGCGGATGGAATGGGGAGCCCGGGAGGCTTCCTAAGGTACAGAGAGAAGTTATTTTGTTCAGCAACAACGGACAATAGAGGGGTTTGGTAAAATGGACTGACTGGATTTTGAAGGGGTTCTCTTAAGGTGCAGAAATGGCTATGGAGGGAGTTGCAAACTTTGTTATGAATGGATGGACACCCTCACCGCACCGTTTTCTCCCTGCTGCTTGAAGACCAAAGGACACCCCTCCCAGCCTTCCGCGCCTCGGAGTCCGAACAAAGCACTAGGGTCGGAGCAAGTCATTCGAGTCCACCACACACACACACACACATACACACACACGAGGGCAAAGTGGGCAAATAGAGAGGGTTAGTGCCCAGTCTCCGCACACTGGACCTAAGCAACTGGGCTTTGTTTCGGAATCGGAGCAGGGTAAGGGGCACCCTCTTGTCGCCGCGGGGCGCGCGCCTCCGCTGAGTGTGCGGCGCCGTGCGGGGCGCTGCGGTGCGCTGCGGGGGAGGCCCCACGACAGCCGCCCGGGGCTCCGCGTCGCCCCCGCCCGCTCGGCGCGCCCGGCGCTGCGCTCTCGGCGGGGCGGGCGGCCGCCGCGCACTTGGCTGGGGCGAGAGGAGAGAGGGGTAGGCGGGCTGCTTGGTTGGCGTTGGCGCTCTGCAGTGCAGTGGAGTGTTAGCCCAGCTCCCTATATGGTCGGGGATTAGCTCGGCGCGGCTGAGGCTGAGCCAGGAGCCGGAGGAGGAGGAGGAGGAAGAGGAGGAAGAGGAAGAGGAGAAGGAGCGCAGCAGCCGCCAGCGCACGCCGAGCGGCTGCCGGAGGAGGCAGAGGCGCCGGAGGCTGGGGCACCGCCGACGCCTCGGGAGCCATGGCCGAAGGGGGAGAAGGAGGCGAGGACGAGATCCAGTTCCTGCGGACTGTGAGTCTCCGCGGCGGGGGCGAGGCGGCGGGCAGGTGGGAAGGAGCGCGGAGCCGGGCGAAGAAGGGCTGCGCTGCGCCGCGGTGTCCGATGCCCGGTGCCCGGCGCGTTCTCCGCACCCGCGGGCTGCAGAGGCGGACCGGTCACCCACTCGCGGGGCCGCGAGGGGCTGCGTGGGAAGGGGCACCTTCTCCTGCCTGTCCCTTCTTCCCCTACCGCCACCCCCACCCCAGACCTCCACCTCCACCTCTACCGCTCTCTGGGCAACTTGGTACTTGATCCGAAACCCTTGATGCCCAAACTTCCAGCCAGGGTTTGCTCGTGGTCTCCCTGACAGGAGGATCAGAAGTGGAAGATCGCGCCCCAGAGTCGATCCGCTCTTTCATCCCCAACACTCCACCCTAGCCCCCTGACTCCTCCGAGGCGCCCCCGTGCACTTGGGAACCGCCAGAAGGAACCAGCGGGCCGGGGGCGAGCGTGGGGAGCCCAGGACGAGAAGCGGGCGCAGGCGCTCGGTCCCAGTCCTGGGATCGCTCGGAAGGGAATTCAGCAGCGCTGCCCCTCGCACGTTAAGCCCCAAGCTGGCAACTGCTGCTGGAGCGTTACTTGACTGCCCCGAGTGTAAGAGCCATGGCTTCTGGTGCCGGCTCTCCCGAGCTCCGCAGGACAGGGAAACCCCGGTCTGTGGATCCGCGTCACTCAGGTCCCCTCCCTGGCACCGGAGGGCGCTGCTCCGCCCCAGATTTTATGAGTAGTGGCGGGGGTTGGGGAGGGAAGGGGTAGGACGGGCATGGGGAGTCTGTTGTAGCTGCATCAACCTTGCCCCTGAGGAGTTAACATAAAGCCTTAAAAGGTGGACGATAACCAGGAGGGGTGGGGGGCATTGGGGTGCGTCCCAGCTCTGTTTTCAGCCAGGTGACCTTGAGCAAGTCGCATAATCCGCCCTTCCTAACCTCAGTTTCCTCATGTATAAAGGGGAGAAAATATAACTAGCGTTTCAGGGTGATAAGGATTAGATGAAGTAGTGAATGTCATAATGTTTTGTAAACTGTAAATTGCTCTATAAGTGTTAGATCATTTTATATGCACTGTCTAGCTCTCAGGAATTAGAATGAAATTGTTTCACTCCCTCTTCCTCTCTCCTTCTCTTTAAGTGAGCCCTTCTGACCTGGTCTCTGAAGATCACAACTTAGTTCTTGTCCATCGTTTGGACCATTCCCGCTTCCTTTTGAAGTGCTTTCTTACAATTCCCTTTAGTTTCTTTTCCAAACATGGTTCCTCTGTAGAGCTGGGACTTGGGTTTCATTTGGGAGCTATGGAAGGACCCACCACCCTTCTGACACTGCCTTCTGATACTACGGAATTATCTGTCCCCTTCATCCTGGGTCTGATCTGCAGACCCAGACCCCATCCTCATCTCCCACACAGCGCACAAGATGGCGCCACAGTTACCACTTGTTACAGCCCTTTTGGTTGTAAAGCTGCTGGTTCCCCACAAAGCGCTGTGGAACCCCTAGGCTTTTCTTCCAACAGGTCTCTTCAATATTGGATGGGTGGCATCTCGAGTCCTCCCCACCCTGTGCCCTTCTCAACCAGTCATTTCTTCTGCTTATTATTAATAGTCTTCTAGGCATTGTTGTTTGAAGGAATTACCTTTTGACAGATAGGGTCAGTGATGAATAGATGACCCAGAAAGTCAAGGTGAAATCATGGTGGTTTCCTTGAGATTCCCATCCTATGTGTTTCTCTTGGTTTCTGTGGCCACCTTCCCTGACTTTTCTTCTCCATCAGGCAGTGCAACTGTTTTTTTTTTTTTTTTGGTACAACTGTAACCAAGGATTACTGCAGAGCAGTGGTTCTTTAACTGTTTGTGTCATGGTTGTCCTGCCCAAGAGATCAGAGCCAGTGGGCTCCTTTTACAGCCTAGCCATGGCCCCCTGTGGAGTTCAAGGACCCAGGTTAAGAATCTCTGTTGCAGAGGTACTGCGTATCAGTTATGGTTTCAACGGAGAGCTGGAAGTAACCATGGGGACAAGGGACTCCAAATGTGGCATTATTGATTCTCTTCCTTCTAGTATCACCATAAGTATTTTTTAGGTGAGTTTCTGTGTCACTCCGTGAAGCAGCTTAACTTCATCTTTGGCTTATTGGGGAAAGAATAGGTGATGAAACTGAGGCACAGGAAATCAAGTGACTTGGCCAGGGTTGTCCAGCAAGTCACTGATAATTGTCATCACAGAATTTTGCGTTAAATTCCCCCCAGAGCCTGGCATTGAGCATTACTCCGGAGGTTATAGTCTTAAGATTATACTGAGATGAGATCTGCTGCTTTCTGGATCTGACACTCTCCCTCTATATCCATGAATTAGACAAAGTTATTTCTTTGAACTTGATCACCCTAAGTTTTTGATCTGTACAAAATTTTGACTTGATCTTGCTGCTTTTAGGGGAGTCGGGAATCATGGGGCTGTGCTGGTAGCAGGGTTTTCTCACCTTTGAATATCTCTCGGTTGGAGAAGTTATTTCAGTTTGAACTTCCTCATCTACCTTTACCTTAGGATTTCTTTCTTTTCCCAAAACAATACCTTTTAAAGCATTTTGGCTGTATGTGAGTCATCTAAAGCCTCTGCACTGTAACATGGTCCTGGACCAGAAGGTGGTTGATATTTGACGATGGAATAGAATCCTGTCTTTGCAGCCGTGAACTTTAGTGGGTTGCCATTCCAAAGAAGAGAGGCTTTTAAACCTACTTTTTAAAAATAGACCATCGAATAGCATTGTGTTGAGGATCCTCGTCAGATTGTTGGTGGTTTTGGTGTCCTGTTTAGTATGATACCGACAAAAATGAAAGCAGCTAGAACTATGGGTGACGTGAAATGGGCCAGAATTACTGCAGTAACCCCTCTTAGTGTGCGCATGGGGGCTTTTGACACTTGCTAGGTGGTGATGTTCCTCTTGGTTGCATCCTCTGATGCATTTGAAGCCCACCCTCTCCTGAGCAGTGGGCAGGACCTACACAAGGGGTTTGGAAGTGTAAGCACATTATGTTAACTAAATGCTCCTGTACCCCAAACGTTCAAATGGCTGTGTAAAACTACATATCCTCTTCTGGCCTTCTGAAATCACTGGCAGTCATTTAAGTCAATGAGAGAGTCAGTCAGACAGCTAGACGTAAGAATTTTCTTTAAGCCTAAAATTTTCCCTCCCACTGCTGCTGGCAGTGGCATCGTCTTACCTTCCGATTGCTCTTGCTGACGTAGCCAGTGTCACTGACGTGGCTCTGAAGCTGCTCAGAAGCAGATAAACCTGCCAGCCACCCAGAGCTGAAAGCAAGAAGTTACAGAGAGGAGTGACAATCACCCTGTCTCCAGACAGTTGGTGGAGCGGCTGGCACCACATCACACTTTGAGAGTGCCAGGGAGAAGATGTGTTCTCACTCCGATTTTTTTCCCTTAGACTACAGTATCCATTAAAAAGGAAAGAAAGAAAGAAGAACCTCCAAGCCTCAGCTTATTGTTTTTAAAATACCACAGCCTTCTCCTTGCCAACCTCCTCTCTACCACAAAGTTAATTGAAACAGAGCTCAAAGTGAGACAGACATTCGTTTCTATGTTTCAATGAAAGATTGGTCATAGGTGCCTAATTTGGCCCTCCTGATAGAAAGTTGTCCTCCTTCGTCTAAATTTGTGCCTCTCAAGGGACCAGAGAACACACTTGAGCTGAGAATCAAGATTGCTTCCATTGTCTTGGGTTCCTCTCTGCAAGGGGACTAGGACAAATCCTTGAATTGGAGCTGTGGCACTAATGTGAGCTCACGTCCCTCTGGAGCACATTGTCCCAGGTTGGGATGACAGTAAACTTTCACTTGGTGGTGTATATAGATTTCTACCTGCTTCTCCCCTCAGCAGAACCCATTTACATAACAGCTGTGTGATGCCGGTGTTGTGATTTTGGTAGCTTTTCTTTGAGAAGGTATGGGGCAGAGGTGGACGCCGGTGATTTCTTCACAGTGGCTCAGGGTGGCAGTAAGTAGTGATGGAGGGAGTGTTAGAATGCAGACCCCAGATACCCTGGTGTGTGTTGTGGGGAGTTGGGCTGGGCTCTCCTGCTACATTGGGTTTGATGGTTAAAGTGACAAAACTCAGAGTATTCCCACACTCTGAGCCTCCCAATGTCGCTTCTTACCTTCTCAGTCTTTTATCCCTTGGCTTCTCAGAGCCGAGCTTATTAAAGTGCTGGACACCCAATATCCTCTCCTGTCCAGGGAAATGCCCCAGGTGGATGTGGGAGGGAAGCTAAGTCCTTCTTGCAAAGAAGTTAACTTGTGTCAGGAAGGCTGCATCAGCACCAGGGGGTGTTGTCTTATATCACCCGAGGTACTGATTACCTGTGACCAGGGTTTTCTTGAGGGATTTTAAGCTGCTGAGCTCCAGGAGAAGGAGGTGATGGTGACCGTGAACTTGGAAATGTTTGGAATGTGTTGTAGCCCACTGTAAGACAAGGGAGACCAGAACAGGTCTGCAGTTGAAGAAGGTGCGTCTGATGTTCATGCATACTTTTTCTTACGCTAATATGATTGTTAACCAGGACGAGGACAGTTAATTGAAATTCATTTTTTAACAATTCTTTGTCCTTTTTCCAATATTGATTTACAGGCAAAACAAATATATTCCTCAGATTCCTTAGGGTTGATCTGAGGAAAAAAATGTTGAAATAGAAAGAGTGGGAAGAACTTACCTGGAGAGCAAAATACTCTGATAATTACTTTTGAAGGATTTGTATTTAAAGAGGTCTTAGTATGTGTATCTGTCTTTATTTGCCTCTTTTGCTTGTTTTATGATCGTTTCTTTTCACTTCTTCCTGGGAACGATTTGTTATTTCATAATTTGACTTTTCCTTTACCCTACTACTTCAAGAGCTTTTCGTTTTGAAGCCGTTGGCTCCATCATTTCTAATTGACTTGGCATCCTCGTGAGTGATTCTTACCAATCTCTTGTGTAGGCCCAGGAAGTCCTGCATCTGCAGAAGCCAGTGCTTTAGTTCATTTCCCACAATTCTACACTCATATAAACCCTTCTATATTAACTTTTTCTTTAAGCTACCCTTAATACTAGATTTATCCAGTTGGAGTGGAATGATGTAATTTAAAAAATTGAACTTAGAGGCAGGAATTCTAATTTCTAGCCCCGTCTCACTGTGACCTTGAATGACTCACTTAAGAAAATTGAGGTTTTGTTCTTCTGCTGTATGGAGATAGCGCCTGCTTCTGCAGCTTCACAGAAGTGCGGTGAGAGGCAGCAGAAATTCCAACAATACCCCAAATGAGAGAAGAGGGTATGTATCCTAGGGCATTATCATTGTGTATCTCCTGCACTAGGAAATCAACCCTGCTTATGACTGGATCTTGTGGTTGAAAAAGCACCCCATTCCCCCTTTCTCTGATACGGTCTCTGTCACAGGTTCTTATCTCCAACCTGGAGTTGTTAGACCATCTCCAGTGCTGGTCCAGCCCCAGTATATCTGGGAAAGTGCTTGACTAAGGCAAATGCCAACTTTTCTCAATTATTTGACTAAAAGGCCATTCAATTGGTGCAATAGCCTTCAAAAGGCCAGATAGGACCCCAGGATTCCAGACACCAAATAGAACATTCAGAGTTCTTTTTCGTCTTCCCAGAAAATTACCAAAGCTACTCCTTCCCAGAGGACTACCTTTTCTTATTGAATCCCATACCTCTTCCTTTCAAAGCTATCCTTCCTGTTTCCTCCCTCCTGTTTCTTTCATGAGTCCATTCTTTTCCCACAGAGTACTGGGACCAGGTTTCCTGTAAAGCCAACCCTGCTTTTCCTCTGAGGGATTTTGCTGTTTCAGTCATGTCTTTCTGGGGAGTCAGGACCTTTGCAAAGTTCCTCTTGGCGCACCTGGATGAAGCAGATGCTTTCGTGGTGGGAGCTCAGCCAATGCTGAGCCTGCAGGACACCACTTGTCCCCAGGGAGCCAAGTCGGGTCTTCAGAGCCTCAGGCTGGTGTCCTCTCAGCCATCTTCTTCTTTGGAAGCCAGTGGGGTCTTTTAGGGACAAAGACATTTCCAGCCACTGCAGCTTCCCTTGCTTCAGTGAGTTTTGCCGTCATAGCGTCTCTTCAATTCAGAGACAAGGAAGAAAAAGTACTGGCACCTGAGCCCTGATCTTGCTATAGAGATGGGCCTTGTGAGGTGCCAAGATGATTTTTTTTCCTCCTTTGTCATTTCTAATTCCTGATTGTTAGGAAACAAAGTTCAGATCAGCTCCGAGACTGATGATGCAGTATGCAAAAATAAAAGAGCCGTGTCTCCTCTCCTCAAATGCACCTCTTCCCTTCTCTAGCTCAGAGCACATTGCTGATTCTACAGGAATACGCTGGGGTATTGTCCTTTTAGGCAGGACATGGCCTTACAGGTAGGAGACACTGAGGTACCAGGCCCCGGTATTCTGGGTTTTTTTTCTCTTTCTTTCACCTTCCACCTCCTTGGACAGGGAGTTCCTCATTGATTTCGAGTCTCCTAGCCCCCACACAGGCTTGTCTATTTGAGGAGGTCTTATTTGTATTGGATGCAGCACCCAAGAAGAAGGAAAGCAAATATTATATCCTAAAATCAGATTACAAAGAGATTCAGAAATTTCACTCAATATGAACCATGGCTGTCCCCTCTGGGGTGACAGCTGCTTGCTGCATCTTCCTTTAAGAGTGCAAAGGAGGCAGACGAGAGCTCCGGAGACAGAGCTGCTGCTGCCTGTGCAGAATCTTACAGGCCATCAACAGTTTTTCTACTGAGTTCAGTTTATATGAAGTTTTGCGCTATAGGAACCAGCCAGTGTGATGAGCAAGGCAGCACAGTTTTAAAGAAAGTGTAAAAGTAAAAATCTGGGCTGGTGTCAGTGTCACAGAAGGCTCTCTTTCTCCTTGGTTTGCCTTTGGGATAAGGCATTGACTCAAGAAATTCCCTCTATCAAAATACTAAAATGCAAAATTGTTAGCTCAGCAGGTACCATTAATGATTAGCATCATTAACAACTGAGCAGAGCTAGTTCCTGTGGGAATAGGAATTGGACTGGTGAAAGATGAGAGCACTTGGGAGCATTACTGAGAGGGGTAAGCCTGAGTGAGCGTTGCACTGGTGCTTGGAGGACCCTGAGTGAGCGTTGCGCTGGTGCTTGGAGGACCCTGAGTGAGCAAAGGAAGCATCAGGGCACAGAAGTCCGGGTTCTGGGGCTCGTGGGACAGAGACTCCATCTTTATCTACTTACGACCTTTTATCCGAGGAGAAGAAGTCTTGAGCTACGTGGAAGACGTGGCCAACCTCATCTCAGGCATTAGGAAGAGCACTATTTGCAGCCAGGACTGGTGCTAATAAATACTTTGTTTCAGATAATTCAGAATCAGAGATAACAGTTAAAAAAAGAAAGTCTGAGATTTTTATAAGATCCAGTGACTCTTCGTCAAAGTGAGATCTAAGATGCCGCCTTCCTGGAGTGGCAAAGTGTTCAAGCAACAAAACTCCATTATCGGTTATCATGTTTGTTGTATTACTCATCTCCATCCCAAGCAAATGCTCCAGAGTCTGTGATCCAACTTATAACAATTCCTACAGCAAAAAAGGGAGAATGCTAAAGAGAGCTGTGTATCCCTCAACGAGCAAATAGGAAAGGCTCTTACTGGAAGCTACATGCTTCTCAACAGGCTATTGTCAGGGCTGGGCATTTACTCTCTAATAATTTCACCGCTGGGTTCTCTAATGCACCAGGGCAGAGAGAGCTAGTCAGTGGGACTACAGCAAAGAAATGGAAAGTTCTCCATCTGTGGCACATAAATGTCCACAGTGTAAGAAGTATCGGTTGGAACTGCTGCACTCTGTGCCATGGACCAGATCCAGACTGTAATAATGCTAGGGCAGTAAGAGGGATCCACTTGGCCACAGCTCCACACTGAACCAAAAGCAGAATCTGAGAAGTCAAATCAAAATGGGGCAGCTACTCCTGGAGGAGTGTGAGCCCCTCATACCCCCTTCATCTCTATCATCCAGGACACATAGCTATTGTTCACCTCCAAGTTGTCCTCTCTTCTCCAGGTGGTTAGAAAGGAGGAGTCCAAGAATAAACCATAGTGATGTCTTGAACAAATCTCATTTCTTTGCAAGAGGGATTTTAAAATGAAAAACATAACAGAGAACATGCCAGTCAAGTGGGTAAACTCAGAGCTAAAACATTTGCTCAGTTCGGTGGCATTTTTATCGCCAGATATCTGAAGGATTGTCTGCCCTTTTCGCGTTTTGGTTCATCCATTTATAAAGACATAGTAATGATGATTATATCTCAGGGATGCCTTGAAAATATGAGTGAAGAGGCTCTGAGTCTCCATCAGGAGAATTAGGTATGTGTATATTGAGGGAATAGATTGGAGTGAAAGTTGTTTAGTTGCCCCATTGCCTGAAAAATTTCCTATTAGCCTAAAGCAATAGCCGTACGTGATAAACTGCAAGAACACAAGGTCTTCAATTCAGTCTTCTCCAAATCCCTAGGTACCTGTTGATCAGAGGGCTCACAAACTGAAACACTTTGGGGGCCAGGCAACTAAATGTGTGTGTGAATCAGACTTTATTGGCAAAGAGAGGTGGGCCTGATCTACACATTCAAATAAGGAAATGCTTAAACACTGCCAGCCAAGCAAAACACATCTGTAGCAGCATTCTGAGCTTCCTGCCAGCTCGCAGCCATGGATGAACTCTCAGATTCTGGGTGAATGTGCTCCCTAGAATGAGTGAATATTTTTATGAGTAGGATCAGGCTCACAATACATATCGAGGTCTTTGGATGAAAATGTCAACATAAAAGATGGTGTGTCATTTATCACAGTGTCTAAGAGAGAGATTGGTGGGCAGACAGATTAATAGGCTTAATAAATGATATACTTGGTCATCAAAATGAATTCAGGTTGTACTAGCGTTTAAACACCCTTGAAAATTGTCATATAGGTATAGATATCATGAAATTTAACGTAAGCAAGGTATCCATTCAACATTTGTTGACCAGCTATGCTATGCCTGGCCTTGACAGGCGACTGGGAGTTCCATAGATGAATAAGACATCTTAATGTTCGATGCCTCCACCAGCTGAGGATCAACAGGGAGCTCAGTCTTGTTTTGAGGTAGCAAGTATGTCGGTCCTTCAGATGAATTTATAACAATTAATTTAAATTTTCCATACTTGTGGGGTACAAAATTTTTTTTATTAAAATGTATGACTTTGGAGGAGTTTCTTAACTTCTGTGCCTATTGCCTCATCTGTTAAATGAGAGTAAAAATAGTGCTTGTCTCAAAGGGTTGTTGTGAGGATTAAATGAGTTAATCCATGTAAGGTGCTTGGAAGAGTGCCCAACATATAGTAAGTCCTCAATAAATATTAGCAATTAATATTGTCTCAACAAACAGTGTAAACAGTGACATTAGTCACACTAGATACTCCAAATATCATTGCACATTCATTTTATAGGTGAAAAATACAAAAGGACAATACCCTGTGATTATTCCATGGCTTTGATTCCTGACATTCTGCTTAACGATAATATGACCAGGCCTTGTGAATGGAAATGAGCCTGAAATGGACATAGCCTCAGGAGCACAGATTGATGGGCCAGTTCTCAGAGCGTCTACTTTGCAAAACCTCTTGATGCAGATGCTCGTTGACTTTTCCTCTGGCAATTTTTAATTACCCATGTCAATAGATGGGCAGCATGGTTGGGAGAATCCTAAACACAAACAACTTGTCCTTGATTTGGGGAGATTCTTTTTCTACCTATGTTTTGAATATGGAAATTTGCCTTTCTGGAAATTCACTGTATTTTCAACAGCACAAGGTCATCCCATGGTAAAGATCTGGCTATCACCTTCTCTGATCCTTTCTTATGTCTGTGGATGCGAAGCATGAACCTAAAATAAAGCTTGTTTCTTTTAGTGCCCTCTCCTCTGAGGGGTCCCAAGCTTCTGATTCCTACTCCCTCCTCTCTACCAAACATTGTTCCCATCTTTTTTTCCTTCTGCATTCCATGGAATCAAATTGGATAATGTTGTTTATTTAATCCTTATTAAGAATTTTCCCTTCCCTGGATGAGAGTAGATGCTTACCTAGTTAAAATACTCTGCAGCTTGAGGAGTGACAGGTGTAGAGGAAGTCTAGGCACGTGGGCTGGCCACTGGCGATGGCGCCTTGTTTTTGATTAGGTTATTCACCCTAACTGGCTCTTTATTTTCACTTGTAAAACTGGTGCCAACAGCTGAAAGCTTAATTGGGCTAAGTGGATGGGAAATTTAATTTAAAAAAATTAAGGTGAGATTTTCCCAAATAATAGAGAATAGGTGGGCTTTTGACTTCCTTAATGGAGGGAGGAGATTTCTTTTCGTGCTGAATCTGAGTGTTTCACTAACTAGCAGTAAATTTTACTTTTTTAGTTGTGAATAGAAAACTATATAGATGAGCTATTTCATTTGTTCCAGTCTCAGTTTCCTAATCTATAGAATGGTGAAAATCATAACTAATTCTCAGGGAGGAGTTAGGATGAAATGACCAGACCCTAAGGTTCTCCAGAGCAAGGCCCTATTTTATCACTATTAGCTTCCTCGTTCCCCAACATCTTATCAGATGGCTGGCACTCAGAATGTCCAGAGAAAGCATACTTCATAAAGTATAAAATGCTGTAAAGATGTCACACATGCATATTAGAATCTGGGCAACAGTGAAGTCTGATTACACATACAGAGAACTCACTATTCTAATCCAATCAATGTTAGATCAAAGTTATTATGAAACATTTATTTTTGTATGTAAATATTATTGTACTGATTCATAATTAGGCATAATTGTACACAATTCACATAAATGACTATAATTAGTATAAATTTTGCCTAGCCAGACCAATCTTTTTAAAATTTTTTTAATTAAATGTCCTAGTTCTCTCCTGTTATCAACCTTAAAGTTGATTGTTTCTCTGGTACCACATACTATTATCAGATCACCATTATCATCATTGTCATCATTGTCAACACCATTACCACATGTAGTCTCTGACGAGAGAGTAGTGAAGAGCTTAAAGTAAGACAGACCTGGGTGTGAATTCTAGATTCATCATTCTCAAGCTGTGAGACCCTGACAGTTTCCGCATCTCTAAAATGGGAATATTAATAACTTTTCATGTGGCTGTTGAGATAATTAAATGGGGTAGTGTTTGTAGAGCTGTCATGAACACAGTACCTGACTCATACTATGCATATTTTCTCTTCTGTGCTACATTAGATGCAGTGATATATACATATTTTAATGATGGATCCTACTCCCCAATGACTGGGGATTCCCTTTGCCAGGGCCCCAGCAGCCATGTTCAGCTTATGCTTCTCCGAGCCACCTGGGGTCCTGACGCAGCTGCTCTTCAGTGATATGGGAACTGTTTAGGGGGTAGAAGATATACTTAAACTGTTTATTTACTACAATTTCTAACTCAATTAATTGGAAAAAAATCTAAATAGCTCTCCCACCTGCTCCCTAGAAGCCTTAGCCAAATGAAAACCTGTGGGTGTGCGTGTGTTCGTGCTTGATTTTCTGAACACATGAATGTTGCAGTCCCAAATTGTGCTGGTACCAAATAACAGGAACCTGTGCCTGACTCCCAGCTGTTTGGTGGGTGATGACAGACACGTTGACTGATGCCAGGGCTTTGCTCGGTCTCTGGCTCTGCTAAGTACATGTCACTCATGTTCACGTCCTGGTGAGGCCTCCAGAACACACATAAGAAGGCAAATATCTCACAAGCCTAGAAGAGGCTCCCAGATCTAGTCTAAACTCCCGAAATCAAAATTTAAAAGTAGGTTTATTTGGGTTTTAGGGTAAAAGACACTTAGGGTTACTCTCTCTCTAGCCCATAGGTTGGGTGTAATATGTCATTGGGGAGGATATGAGCCCTTTGCCCCAGACTTCTCTCCCACTGTATGACAGGGTGCGTGGAATTCCTGACATTCAAGATATTCCTTTGGATGAAGGCATTGTCTCCAAGGCGAATGTATTGTCTGGGGATGAGGGAGTGGATTTAGATGTTGATGTACCTCCTCTTGGATTATCAGATTATCTAGGAATAAAACCTTGGTCTGGAAATGTGGCATTTGGGGTCGAAAGATAAGGAAGGAACAGTCCCTAGGAGAGTGGCAGGTTCAATTCCATAATAATTACGCTGGATCTCCTAGAGAAATAGGAGATGAGAGGGTGCATTAAAAAAAAGAGAGGGATGACACCTAAAGGATAAGGATAAAGAGCAGAGAGGCCAAGCATCACTAATTTTGTAATTTCTACCCCAGTCTTATTTTGTAGATACCAACTTAGATGGAACTCAGTGTTTTCTATTAACAGAGGAGTGAATCTAATGTTAAATCTCTTTCTGCACTGCCTCCCTTCCTTCACCTTTGGCACGTATCACCATCTAACCTGCTTTGTATTTTATTTACTTATCCTGTTTGTATCTCTCCTACAAGTCAAGGGACAGAATTTTGTCTTTTTTTCTCTTTGTGGTATTCTCAGTGCTAAGGATGGTGCATGGCGCATAGTAGGTCTCCGTGAATGTTCTTGAATGAATGAGTGAATCCTTAGAGGCTGGCCTTCCAGCTCACATCCCTGCCTCACTGAGTTCTCTCTGCCTGAGTTCTCCTTTCAGTGCCCTTATGGTTGGTGAGACTGAGGTAAGTGAAATGTGTGTTGCCACGAAGATAAAAACCCAGCCACATCAAGGAATCATCCAGGCTTGGGGCTAGAGATGCCAGTGTCTCCGTTTCTAACATCAATGATTTATATGAAGTCAGCTGTGAAAATTGAGAAATGAGGGTCGCTCTGACATCACTTCCATGTTTGCCTGACTCAGGACTAAACACCCTTATGGAACATTTCTAGGTCCTATGGGAATAGAAAATGGATATGGGACAATTCCATGTATATGAAATATATGTCTGCTCTATATATCATTGATACCAGTTTGATGACTATTGATTTTAAGGTATGCTTTTCTTTTTTTAAAGATTGGCACCTGAGCTAACACCTGTTGCCAATCTTTTATTTTCTTCTTCTTCTTCTCCCAAAAGCCCGGCAGTACATAGTTGTATAGTCTAGTTGTGGATCCTTCTGGTTGTGCTGTGTGGGACGATGCCTCAGCATGGCCTGATGAGCAGTGCCTTGTCTGCGCCCAGGATCCAAACCTGAGAAACCCTGGGCTGCCGAAGCCGAGCGCATGGACTTAACCACTTGGCCCTAGGGCCGGCCCCTAAAGGTGTGCATTGGGTGAGATAAGGTTGGCCCTGAGCTAACATCTGTTGCCAATCTTCCTCTTTTTTTTCCCCTCCCTAAAGCCCCAGTACATAGTTGTATATCCTAGTTGTAAGTCCTTCTAGTTCTGCGATGTGGGACACCACCACAGCATGGCTTGATGAATGGTGCTAGATTCATGCCCAGGATCCGAACCGGCAAACCCCAGATGGCTGAAGTGGAGCATGTGAACTTAACCACTCAGGCATGGGGCTGGCCCCAGATGACTTGATATTTTTGTAGTTTTTGTGTTTCTAGCTGTTTGCAAACTGATGCTTATTTGAGAAGCTGTAGGTTATTTTGATGTCAGTCTACCTTGTAAAAGATTTCTGTGTGTTTTTAAAATCTCTAATCTGTACCGTATACACTGTACCAAACCTCTAAGCACTCTATATGTCTCCTTTATTTCCATGAGATTCTTGAGTGCTACCAGCAGCAGATACCAGCATCCTGCACTGGTGTGTGAACATGCAGGTTTGGAGCAAAACTTGGCCATCATTCATATCTACAGATGAAGGGAAGCCATTTTATTAATAGTTCAAGTTATTGGATAATTTGAGATTGATTTTTGTTTGGCTTTGAAATGTACTTTGTTACTTTTGTGTTGGTCAGCTTGTTTCTACTTTTATACGATCCCTGTTTCTTCCTAGTCTCAGTCCTCCGTTAGAACCTACAGGTTCTAAAGCTTCTTCTGAACCTTTTTCTGAGATTTCCTCCTGTAGGATCCTGATAAGACTGTGATGAGGTTCCTCTTTCTTTCTGATATGAGTCTGTTAAGGTATTTTTTTTTCAATGTCTACTGAGCTAAATCAGACCTAGTATGTTTATAAAAGAATCATAAGACATTTATGATTTATTATTACATTATGGAGCTAGGTAAAGGCCCTTGGCAATCCTCCGTTATTTTATTTTAGGGCAGCTGAGATGCTGTGCACTATCTATGTATCCATCTGTCCGACAAGCTTTTGTTGAGTACTTACTATGTGAAAGGCTTATGGCTAGGGACTAGAGGTTTAAAGGTGAGCAAAATACATAATCCTGTTCTCAAGGATCTTAACTTGTAGTTAGAGAGTGAGACATTTAAAGAACTGTCAATAAAATAGGACAAAGAATGTGTTAAGTAAAGGGAAAAGTTACACCCTCTGGAAGGAATAGTTAATTTTGACTAAGGAGTCAGGGAAAATTTGAAGAGAGGGAGTATTTGAGCTGGGTGAATTCTGTAAGATGTTGGTAGATGAAAAATGGGCCTAAAAGTGTATTTCTGACAAAAGGATCCTCATAAAACTCAGAGGTGTGAAAGTATGTAGCATGTTCGGGGAACTATAAAAACTAGCACATATTCCGTACATGGAAGACTATTGGGAGATGAGACTGGCAACTTATTTTGGGATCAAATCAAGGTGATCTGGCCTTTATTGTTTATGTAATGGAGAACTATGTAACAAAAATACAATTAATTCTAAAGATTGAGAAAGATGTACTTATGTTCAATCAGTACTGCTTGGTTTTGGTAAAGTGGAATATATAGATACAGGTTATGTAAGGGCGCTTTTTATATTGGTTTCTTCAATTCACAGTTGGATATCTGATGCTTTGAGAATCTAGTTGGCCTTTTAAGGACAAATATAGATCACCTGAGCCACTGCATCTGTAAAGACTGGACTTGAGAGGTCTGAGACTGTTAGCGAGAGAGAACTGCCACTGACAGGGGACTGGCCTTGCCCCTGGGATGGAGATGAAAGAAGAGCCTCACGTTGCACCTGAACTTTTCTTCATGGACTGAGAACTACTCTATAGCTTTAGATGATGATTCACCTTGGCTCAGGTCAAGGGGTTTAAGGTGACAGGAAAAGAAGTAGATAGTCCAAGAACATCTAGAAAATAGAAACTGATTTGCACTGAAGGACCGTGGCCTTATTAAAGGCCTTATTGAGGACTCTGGCTGATGAAAGTTAAGTATCAGCAGTGTCCCGCATACGTCAGACTCTTAAACTCTATGGCTCCTGCCCTCCTGCCACAGGCCATCCCTAGTCCATGGGACACATGAGCCCCCTAAAGCCACAGTGGTGTGTGTGTGGTGCAACCCTTTCTGGAATAGACTTTATAGGCCCAACGCTGGTTCTTGCCCTCTGGTGACCTACCATTTGCTCACACCTAATAGTGAGGAAAAAGGTGATCAAAATTCAAATCAATTGTTTGTTGAAAATTTTGCTGGAAATTTAGCGAGGAATATGACCAGAAAGTAATTGTTAATTGTTGTTGTCTGAACTAAATAATCTGGTACTTGATCATGTTATGCAAACTGTGTTTCATGGTGCATGAATCTCCTTTTCTCCACAAGACTCAATAGCTCCCTGGGGGCAAGGTCTTCTTCATTTAGTTGGTTTGAATTCTTACAGTTCCTGTTGGTGCTTGTGTTTGTGTACACAGTGGTTCAGTTATTTCTTGAATTATTTATTTATTGAGGAAGATTAGCCCTGAGCTAACATCTGCCGCCAATCTTCCTCTTTTTGCTGAGGAAGACTGGCCCTGAGCTAACGTCTGTGCCCATCTTCCTCTACTTTATATGTGGGATGCCTGCCACAGCATGGCTTGGACAAGCAGTGCATAGGTCCACACCCGGGATCTGAACCGGAGAACCCTGGGCTGCTGAAGCAGAATGTGTGAACTTAACCACTGTGCTACCTGGCCGGCCCCATGAATGATTTTTTTTTTAAGATCATTATTATGCTTTTTGCTTGCTCTGCTATTTTCTCAGAGAGAGAAATAAATAATACAATAAGGATATGAAGAGAGACAGACAAAAAGTAAAGAGATTAGGAGGAGATTTTTGTTTTAAATTATTTTACTGAGGTCACATTGGTTTATACCATTGTGTAAATTTTTATTCAATGTTTCTGCAAGACCTCATTGCTTAGACTAGATATTCAGCAAGTATTACTTCAGAACCCCAAATGGTGTGTTCTTACTTAATTACTCATAAAAAGAGACTCCACCTTCAGAAATTGCAGGTTCCCTTCTGAATTAGACGATGTGAGTTTCTAATGAGGAATGACTCCTTTTCTGTAAAGTTTAAAAGGTCTGTGTGTGTGAGATTAAGACAGGGACTTTGGATTTTTGTTGTTGTTTCTGGTGTATCCCGAATTGCCAACCCAGCATAGCCTATAGCATGTGCTGAATAAACATTTATAGGAAGACCTAATAAAACGAAATGGAGAAAACAGGAGGAAACATAAGTTTATTTGAAACCTGATACCTCATGTTCCAACTAAACCCCACCTCGAGTGTCCACCTGTGTATATCATTGATTCTCCTGTGTGGGCTGTTCTCACAGCTCTGCCCACACACACCGTTGTCTTTCTAGAGTGCTTTGTCCCTTTTCAAGCTGACCCTTGTTCCCTGGTAGATGTGCTTAATTAGGAGGGCCATCCATCATAGCTTCTTTCTTTCACCTGATCTTCAGTCATCCTTTCTCAGATTCCTTTCTTCAGGTCTAAAGTCCTTTGCTATGCTCTAGATAAGCACCTTATCTATCACTAATATATATGGGGTCATTAAAATGAATGCCCCCAATAATATTCGCTTTGCTTTCATCAAGAGCTTCCTTATGGTTTAGATGACATTACGTATATGCAGCTGTGGGTACATGTATTTCCCATGTTTTAGTTATGATTGATCTGTAGGCTTCCTTTCCAGATGTTACAGTGGTGCAATTGTCTTGAACTTTGATTTGTGGATCTCATACTGTCATTCAAATCCCTGAGTCATTTTGCAGCTTTTTAATAAACCCAGACTTAGCATCCATTCAAATATGTATACGCCTATAAGACTACTTTTTTCCTCCTCCTTCTCATATTTATGTGTTCTCGTTTTCTTCTTCCTTTATTCACTTTTTTTACATTGTGGATTTTTTCTCTCTCTCTTTTCCTTGTTTTCAGCCGCTTCCCTCTTTCTTCCTTTCTAGCTCTCTTTTTCCAGTCTTTCATTGGAAATATCCACAAGTACAAGTAGAGTTTAGCCCTGGAATAATATCATAGGTCAGCAGGGCTCCAAAGAAAGGAAACGTAAGGTCCGAGCAACATCAGTCGCCCTTCTGGACTTGTCCACCAAGTCTGGTCTGCAAGCTTGGGGACTATCTCCTGCCTCCTCCTCTCTCCTTCCCATCTCCTCCCCTGACTGAAAGGAGGCTTCTGGAGGATGTATCAAGCACATGGGCTGGTGATTTTTTTCTCTATTTTACATATGAGTAAGAGCTGGTATGTAGTTCTAAGCTGGTTTCCATTAGTAGGTTAGCATCAAATATTTAACTTTATCTCCTAAGAAACTAAAATTTTTATGTCCCTAGGGAAGTCACGTAGTGAGGGACATAAGTGATGCTAATAAAAGTTCCAAAAGGTTTATATAAAAATTGGAAAGTCAGGCTTCAAATTTACCAGAAGAATATACTTGGCTCAAACCTATTATCTATGTAGGGTTTTAAAGTTCATTAAGCTGTTTGATGAGTAAAGAACTGATGGTGACAAAGGAAAATGAATGTTTCTGACAGAATATTTGCATCAGGCTCACTCATTTTGGTGTGTGGAGAGGTATTGGTGAATTTTGGTCAGACGCAGTGGAACACATTACATACTAAAAGCTGGAGCCACACTAGTAAATGCTTACTCTCAAGTTCTCAATATTCCTTCTTATCAAAATTTCTTACCATCATAATGTGATCTGTTTCTTATAATCTGACAAATGATAGTCAATTTTTTGTTCAATGCCTGCCCACAGGACTGGTCTATGCACAGTATAAGGAGCCCACAAATTGGTACCCAGTTGCGGGAGACTGCAGACTGTTGCACAGAGAGATGCTTGTCTGTGGCTATGTAATGCCAAGATGGAGATATTCATCAGAATCCAGGAAATGGAGCCAAAAGTCAGGAGTTAGGAGGGCAACAGTTGGTAAATCGAGATGGCAGAGCAAATGGACAAAAGGAAGTGATCCTGGATCTAAGTACAAAGTCCCTGAGGATCCTTCAAGGAAATCTTCTTACACAGGATTGAGGCATTCTGGGCCTAAGTCAAGCTGGTCAGTTTTTATTCATGTTGCACTCTGCGGAGGCACCATTCTGACCAGTTAATCTCATGAGTAAGTTATCTCAGCATGGGGATTCTTGTTGACTTCAGTCTCAAGGTAACATTTCCTTTGACCCTAAATTATCGGGGTATGCTCTTTTATGGGCTCCATGGGCTCCCATTCACCAACCAAACCTACCTGTACTTCTTCCTCATGCCTTCTGTTTATTCCCAGAATTTATACAAAATAAATCTAAAAGAGGAGTTTCTTTGTTTTTATTTTCTCTGTCTTTGTATCCTCCTTCCTGAAATAATCTCACAGGAACAGTTGCCAGGAAGCCATCTTTAGCTGCCCAGCTTTCCTCCCACTGACTGACTGTACCTTCCTGAACATACTCAGGCCTGCTGCTCATAGGCTAGCTATCCTGTGCTCTAAACTTGTCCTCGTCTTCTTTACAAAGTCTGCCCGCCCAAGTGTGCATGCACATCATGATTCTGATCAGTATCTTGTTACTGTTTCCAAGAATTAATTTAAGCTAGGGTATTAAAGAGTGACCAATACCACACCTAGATAGTTTTATTTTAAGATGTCTCCAATGCTTTGATTCATATAAGTGGACTAATAACTGGAATTCTAGACATGCTAAGAGCAGGGGGGCATTGATTGTAGCTGCAGTAAGAATAGAGCCACCGAGCCTGAGGTTATCAATGCTCTTCATCAGTCTTGTGGATATAGTTGCACAGAATTAAACTTTGACCTAAAAAGCAGTGAAATATTAGTTTTTATAGGATTATCTCTTAAAAAAATACCCACCCACCATTAGGTGGTCTTAGCTCTGCCACTAGGTCTGCAAACCTCGACTCTGGCTCATTCATCTCTAAAATGAATATGGGGCTAGATAATTTTTAAGTTCCGTTCCAGGTCTGATATTCTCTCACAATAACAGTAACTGACATTTATTTATGAAGAACTGTGTACTCTAGTAAGCATGACATTTATTCTGGTATCCAACAGGTATTTTTTGAGTGCCTACTGTGTACCAGGCGCTGCAGTAGGCACTAGGAGTATAACAGTGAACCTGACAGATAGCGATCCTGCCCTCACGAAGCTCGTGCTGCCGTGAGGGAGACACACAATGGGCATATAAATAGTGAGTAAATATAATTTCATATAGTACCAAAGGCTATGAAGAAAAATAATACATAATCAGGGGCTAGAGAGTGGCTGTTTATGGAGGTCTGGTTGTTACTTAAGGCAGAGTGATCAGATGGTTACATGTGAGTCGAACTCTAAATGGTACGAGAGAGAAACCACAGAGAACATAAGAGAAAAAAGAGAGAGAACAGGTCAGAGGCCCTAGGGCTGGGGAGGCTGGTGTGGAATGAGCGAGGGGAAGACTGCAGGACGTGAAGGTACAGCGGAGGCAGGAGTCAGAGCCACCAGGGTCTTGTAAGCCATGTTCATATATCATGTGGGGGGAGCTAGTCTAACCCTCACATCAGCCCTATAATGTAGGTACCCAGTGTTATTATCTCTGTTTTACCCATAAGAAAACTAAGGCTCAGAGAGGTTAAGCAACTTGTCCAAGTTCACATAGTCTGTACGTGCCAGAGCCAGGTGGTCTGGCTCCAGAGACTTCAACCTTGATCATCTATCTGTTCTACTCACTTTAAACAGTAGGGATTTGGGATGTTGTTCTGATGAGAAGCCATTGGGAGGTTTGAAGAAGGGAGTGATATGATTAAGAGCTCTGGCTTCCGTGTTGTAGGAGAGGAGTGGAAGCAGGGAGACCAGTTGGACGGTGGCCCAGGTGAGGTGGCAGTGGCTTAGAACAAGGTTTGCTGGCACGCTGAGTCTTCTCAGAGTCTGGTCCGTGTGGTATGTGCTTGTGCATCTTTGTGCTTAATATATTTGTTTTGGTTGTGTCTTTATTTGGGGTGGAGGAGGGTGCATTTGATGGATTAAATGCATTCAGAGTCATCATTGCTCTGTAAATCCAGAGGCTTCACCTCGTTTCCAGGTAGCTGCTTTCCCAGGAGCGGAGCACTCAAGTGACAGAGCCTCTTTCGCAGTTTTCTGAGCAGAGTCAAGAGAACCTATTTTAAAGGTTGGAGCTCAAGGTTTTCAGCCTCTTCATCCTACTGTATACTTTTTAATACATTAGAGTTAATGACTTTTTTCTAGACAAACATACTTTAGACCTTTTGAAAGGATAATCTTTTAAGATTGATTCATTCTCTTTCAAATATTAATTTAAAAATGTTCTTGATACCTAGCACCTTAGGGTACATTCCCATAGTTAAGAAGGCAAAATGACCTGTCCTTCAATTCATTCCACCTTTTATCTTCTTATAAAGTAGATCACTAGCTAATTCCACATTTTAAGAAGATGTAGTGAAGCATAGTCTGGTTTAATTAAGTAATTTTTGGTAGCAAATTAGAAATAGACTCTTAGCTAGAAAATAAAATAGACTCTTAATCGTTTAGCTAGAAATAGACTTTTCATTTCCTTGATTTACCGAGTGATGACAACGTGCTAGGTATTCTGCTATGACAAAAAATATACACATGCAATATACATTTATACGTTAAATATGATGATTATATAATTCTTCTAATAAATATATAATTAAAGAATTCTACTATGACAAACATATACATATAATATATATTTATACATTAAGTGCTAAAAATAAGATATCCAGTGAAATGATCTTTTAAGAGTGAAGACTAAGTAAAAACATTTATAGACAAAACTAATCTAAGAAACTTTGCCACCAACAGGACTTTACTAAAGGATGTACTTTATGAGGAATAAAAATAATCCCAGAGAAAGGGTCTAAAAAGAAAGGAAATGGTAAGAAAAATAAAATAAAACTAAAATAAATAAAAATGATGAACAAGCCTCTATGACATAGTAACAATAAGTAAGTTTGGGAGTTAAAAAAATCAATATATATTTGAAATTCTGGGCAAAAATAGCGTATAAATCAGGAAGGAAGTGATTGATCATAAAGAATTCTTAGGTCCTTTTATTGTTGTAAGAAGGTAGAGATATTAATTTTAGACTTTAAGTTAAATATGCAAGTTAAAATTTCTAAATTCACCTGTAAAAATAAGCAGAGAGTAGCAAACCTTTTCTGTAAAGGAATAGCCAGTAAATACCACAATTTACTGTCACAGCTCTGTTGCCAGCCACTCACCTTTGCTGTTGTCGCACAGAAGCAGCCATGACAATGTGAACATGACTCAGTGTGGCTGTGTTCCAATAAAACTTTATTTATAAAAACAGTGAGTGGGCAGTTTTGGCCACAGCTCTTGGTTTGTTGACCTCTGCCTTAAAGGCTGGTATTAGAAAAGGAAAATAGTTGGAATAAGTGAACTAATCCTCTAACTTAAGAACTTACAAAAAAAAAAAAAAACAAGAGAATAAAGCTAGAGAAAGGAAGAGGAGGGAAATGATAAAGACAAGAGTAGAAATGAGTATAAAGAAAGATCCCGTGAAACAAAGCCAAACTCTGCTTATTTTAAAAGATCGCTTTAGCATAGGTGCTCCAGAAAGCAGAAGCTTAGGTAAAAACTAAGGTTTCTAATACTTTTATCTGGGAGGTACAAGCCCAGGGCCGTGAGAGTGAGCTAAGAAGAGCAGCAAACAGCACAGTGAATTCTCCAAGGTGCAGAACGTTGCCATCAGCACAATCCCTCCGCAGTGTGACCTTTCATCTGCTTTCACGGTAGAGGGGTGATCCCTTGTAGCTGGGCTCCGTGCAGGAGCCAGAAAGAAGAACACGGTCACGGGAATCTAAGAATGTACACAAAGTTTGTGTTGCAAAACAAAGATTAATGACGCTTCTCAAAGTCTGAAAAGACTGATGTAACAAACAAAAGGCACGAGTAAAGGATATTAGGAATAATATTGTTAAACCTCTGATACAGCAGAGATTTAAAAGATGAGAGAAGATTATGAGACACTTTATGCCAATAATTTTGAAAACATAGGTGTTAGAACAAATTCCTAAAAGAATATAAATGATCAAAACTGATTCAAGAAGAAAAAGAAAAGTGGAATGCTCCTATAACCTTTTAAATAAAATGAATCAGCATATTGGAAAAAAATGTCCACCTAAAACACAGGGCTTGGGTAATTTTATAGGCAAATTCTACAACAGTAGCAAAAAATCAAGCAACTGATAATCCCAGTCTTGTGAAACCTTTTATTTATTTTCTATTTTTTGTGAGGAAGATTGGCCCTAAGCTAACATCTGTTCCCAATCTTCCCCTTTTTGCTTGAGGAAGATTGTCCCTGAGCTAACATCTGTGCCAATCTTCCTCCATTTTATGTGGGATGCTGCCACAGCATGGCTTGGCGAGCGGTGCTAGGTCCATGCCCAGGATCTGAACCTGTGAACCCCGGGCCACCGAAGTGGAGCACACAAACTTAACCACTACACCACCAGGCCAGCCCTTGCAAAACCTTTTAAAAGACTGTAAAGAGAAGAAACATTCCCAAATTAATGTATGAGACCAGTACAACCTTTAAACCAAAGTCAGTCAATGATTATTTATCATTGGAAAGTTACCAAGTATAGTTTTGAACATAGGTACAAAATCCTAACCAAATTATCATCAGACTGAATTTATCAATAGATGAAAGGGTTAATACATCGTGACTGTTAGTTGGTACAGCCACTTTGGAAAACAGCATGGCATTACCTGATAACATGGTAAAGTTGAACATGCACATGCCCTGTGGCCCAGCAGTTCCATTAGCTGTAGCCCCTGAACTCATGCACGTGTACATGAACATGTATTCAAGCATGTCCGTAATATTGAACAACTGGAAATAACCACACACCCGTCAACAACAGAATGGAAAAACACATGCATACCGTACATATGTATTCATAGAGAACAGTGAAATGAATTTGCTACACTTACCTGCAACCATGTGGGCAAATCTATAAACATAATGGTGAAAACTACAAACATTTCATTTCCCTTAAAAACAAGCAAAACTAAACAATACATTATTTAGGGATTCATACACGTAGTAAAACTATAAAGGAAAGCAATAGATTGAAAAACCTGCAGATTAAGGATAGCTGCTACATCTGGCAGATGGAGGAGGGGAGAAGGGAGGAGAAGCCTTCCTAAGATTGGTAATATTCTGTTTCTTATTCTGTATCTATATTGGTGATGGGAACACAGGGTTGTTGTTATTATATCATGTATGACGTTTCAAACACACACGTACTCACACACACAGAAAAATAGGAATTTTCCAGAAGGAGATGCAACTACTACATACTGGGACCCAGAGGAGTGAAGGAGCATGCTAGATTTGGGGACTGGGGAGGTGTGCTTCTGCTCAGCCTGTGGAGGTGATGGGGATGCGGCCAAAGGCCAGACTGCGAGGGCAGATAGGATTAGGAAGAGCCTTGTCTGAGATTTGTGTTTTGGAGGGAAGACTTCTGACCATATGTTGGGGAGGATATTGAAAGAGTAAGGCCAGTGAGTGGGGGACCATTATGACTTCAGGTTTAGTCTAGTCAAGAGAGAACAAGAGTGCATCAAAAGTGGTGGCAGTCAGGACAGAGATGAGAGGAAGGATTTGAATGGTATTTCAGAGGCAGAAGGGACAGGATTGGGTGCTACCTGGTGGTTATGGGGGACGAGGGACTCAAAAGAGTCAAAGGTGATATCAGGGTGTCCAGGCGGCATGATCAGAGGGGTGAACCTGCCATTGCCTGAGCCATGGGACACCAGGGGAGGAAGGTTTTTGAACAGAGAAGAGAAAAGGAAGATGACACCTAGAGCCTGAGGTCTATTCAGGGTTGGTCTGTCCAGAGGCCATTTGATCGCTGTCCTTCCTAGAGATCTGTCCCAATACTACTGCCTGCTTCTTCTGGAAAGCCCTGCACTGCTAACCTTGTGTTACTCAGTCTTTGTCTTCTCCCGATTTAGTGGCCCCTTTGAACCCTTGTTTGAGGATGTAGCTCTCACATCACTGTGGTAAAACCATTACACAAGGTGCAGGTTTGGAGAACTTCCCTTCCAAGCAGTGTCTGGCCTGTGCACGTGGTCGGGGCTCCAGGAAGCCCTCTTGTTACCATCTGTCATGCTGACTGAACAGCCTGGAGATTCCTTTGTTTCTTTAGATATTGGGAGCTTATTCCAAAATTCCAAAATCACATAATTAAAATCACGTATTCCTCTCCAGAGACTCCAAAGAGCTGGTGTATTAGTTTGCTAGAGCTGCCATAATAAAATATCACCAGCAGGGTGGCATAAACAGCACAAATTGATTTCTCACAGTTCTGGAGGCTAGAAGTCCAACATCAAGATGTCGGCAGGTTCCGTTTCTCTTGAGGTCTCTCTCCTTGGCTTGCAGATGGTCGCCTTATTGCTGTGTCCCCACGTGGCCTTTTCTTTGTGTGCACACGTTCCTGATGTCTCTTCCTCTTCTGATAAGGACACCAGTCCTGTTGAATTAGGGCCCCACCCTTGTTTTCTCACTTAACCTAATTACCACTATAAGGCGCTACCTCCAGTTACACTCACACTAGGCGTTGGGGCTTCAACATACGAATTTGGGAGAGGGGCATAACTCAGTCCATAACACCTGAGTTCTAATCAAGGCCTTAACTACACACCAGAGGTAAAATATTGGTCAAGTGCCTTTTCTTGCACTCCTGTACTCCTCATCGGAAAATGGAGGAATAAGGACTAAAACAGTGAGCATGCGTTAGAATCACCTGTATGGCTTATTGACACGCATATTGCTGAGTCCATCCCCCGAGGTTCTGATTCAGTGGCCTGAGGTGAGTGAGACTTTGCACTCAAACAAGTTTCCAGGTGCTGCAACTGCTGGTTCAGGGACCACAGTTTGAGGACCATTGGAATAGAGTGATCTGTATGCTCCTTTTAGCTTTAACATTCTGTGACGATTCCATGAGAAGGTAATATCTTGCAGCCTTTCTCATCTGGGGTTCCTCATCTGAACCACGCAACCTAGAAAGTGATCTGAGTGGCTGTTTTCTCAGTTCTCCTAAGGTTGGTACATAACTATCACCATTCTGGATGCACAGGAGGGAAATTCAGTCATCACAGAGAGGAGATGTCTTAGGACATTAAAGCTTCATTCTCTCATGGAACCCTTGTTGAAAAAGGCTGATATCAGAAGCCCAAGCATGCTGAGAGGACTACGTTGATGTACTTTACTCCCCTCAAGGTGGTGTCCAAGGCCTACAAGAGAGCAGAAGCCCTATCTTACTTGTCACTGCCTTCTGTTCAAAAAGGACAAGAAAAAAAATCAAAAGATGTTAGAGCTCAAAGAGATTATAAGTCATTTCTGGACAAGAATTATAATTTTGTGTGTGTGTGTGAGGAAGATTGGCCCTGAGCCAACGTCTGTTGCCCATCTTCCTCTTTTTGCTTGAGCAAGATTGTCCCTGAGCTAACATCCGTGCCAATCTTCAACTATTTTGTATGTGGGATGCTGCTACAGCATGGCTTGATGAGTGGTCTGTAGGTCTGTGCCTGGAATCCAAACCCGTGAACCCCGGGCTGCCAAAGCAGAGTGCATGAACTTAACCACTTCACCACCTGGCCCTGGCTGGCCCCCAGAATTAAGATTTTTTAAAGGAAGATACCTTTTTTTGAGGGGGGGAAGATTAGCCCTGAGCTAACACCTGCCACCAACCCTCCTCTTTTTTTTGCTGAGGAAGACTGGCCCTGAGCTAACGTCTGTGCCCATCTTCCTCTACTTTATATGTGGGATGCCTGCCACAGCATGGCTTGACAAGTGGTGCGTAGATCCACAACTGGGATCCAAACCCGCGAACCCTGCGCCACTGAAGCGGAATGTATGAACTTAACCGCTGTGCCACTGGGCTGGCCCCAGAGGATACTTTTTTTAAGAGAAGGAGCTTGAGGTTCAAGGATGACCTATTCAAAGCCACACAGCAAATTAGTGGCAGGGCCAGAACTAGAATTTAGGTCTAAAGATTCATCTGGCCAGTCCAGGTGCTCCATACCGACATAGCGTGATAAACCAACGATTCAGCAGAGGAGGGAAGAGAATCAACATGGGAATAGACGGGCAGGGTTTCTGCTTTCTCATGGAACAGCAGGTCCTGCCCCGCAGCTGTGGTGGGATGGATTACTTCAGCATTTAGGAGGGGTGGCATATGTTACATAAGTGCTCCTGCTGGGAGCCTTCACTGACTTCTGGCCCCTGCCATCTGCAAATTTCCATAGTGTAGGGTTTAGAAAACTGACAATTTGTTGCATCACCTCAAAACTCAAGTTTTATGAATTAGGAATAAAATACAAGATAATGAAAGTTACTGTCATAAGAGAAAATTCTGCCCTTTCAAAGTTGGGACATGTTCATTCTTCTCAACTGAACTGGGCTATGGGGTTAATTTCCTGTCTAAGATCTCAGCCCTTTATGCCGGTTTTCCTTTACATATCTGTTTGATGAGTTGATATCCATTGACTAAGTATTGAAAATATATTAATAGGTAGAATTTCTATAACCTGCAATAGTTTAAAAAATTATTTTCAAGGAAAGCAGGTCTCTAGTTTCACATATGTGATATTATCCAATTGTCTCCTTTAGTGTAGTTAAAGCCAATTGGGATCAGTCAGTTTCCTCTATCATAATCTTTCTTCCTTCCCCAACATTCAAAATGAGAAACAGGATGCTTCTCTTCAGATTTGCATGATTTTCATTTTTTTAAAAAATTTACTCCAGCTGCCTGAATCTATGCCTCAGATTTCTGGTTCACGTTGCTATTGTAATCAAACTATAAATTTCCTGGCCATACTCTGAGACTCAACCTCAAAACCATTTCCAAAGGAAAAAGACATTTCTTATGGATAGTGACTCACAGCTCAGATGTTTTGTTGACTCTGTCCCCTAGGCCCCTCCTCGTAGTTAATGTTGGAGGACAAATTGCGATCTCTGACGAGGTATCTAGATACAATTCCTCATCTCCTAGGATGCTAAAGGGGCAGAAGCATAAGGCTCTGAAAACACAAGAGTTGGTTGTTTTTAATGTTTCGTCTTGCTCCAGTTAATTAAGACAGAAATGAACATCCACAGCGAACCTCTTTTGATAATGGAAATGAGAAATTGGAGTCAGGGAGTGTGATTTTCTTACCTGCCCACTTCTCTACCGTAAAAAAAAAAAAAAAAAAAGCAGCCATTGAGCTGATCCATGGAGCTGTCCTTACTAGGAATGTAGTATTTTATAGCATCATCATGGTATAATTAAAGAGAATCTGTTTCCACAGGTCTTCCGAAAGTTCTGAATTACTTGACAGCATGAGGCGGGCTCTTTGCTCCCTGCCAAGTTCCCAATTTCCCTAACCTGCCCTTTGTTGTCAAATGCAAAATAAAAAATAACCTTCGTCTTTTATTTCCTTTCTCTTTTGCAGTCTAACAAACACCTCCCTTTGTGTTTCTCTGTGTTCTGTCTTCTTTGTGGTACCTCCTGCTGAATCGCACAGGAGAATTTATTTTGAGTTATTTTGTCACTATTTGGTGCCTCCCTCCACCCCCCATTTGACTTCCCAGATGTTCTCACCTCACTGTCTTTTGAATTCTCCTGCCCTTTCCATCTTCAGAGTGATTTGTGATCATCCTTGCCTATTTTTCCCTGTCTCAGGAAAAGAGAGAGTTCCCGTCAGTGGAAAAACATTTTTTTTCCTTTAGTGTTATTTCCTGTCTACATATCTTGATATTTTCAAAATAGTTTGCCATTTATGATTAGACTCAGTGCCCGTTGTTTTGATTCCATTTTTCAGATGAAAGCGGGAGGTGTCCCATCCCAGGGTGAAAGCAGGCTTTTGCCTCAGTTTCTGATTATCTGGACCAGTTATAGACAGCTTGACTACTTAGTGCTTCAGAAAGATGTCTCCGGCATTTACATTTTTCCTATCCAGGAGTAATTCTCCATATCTTCTGGTTTTGGAGCAGTGATTAGTGGAATGCAGAAAGGTTAAGATTTCCAAGGATGATAGCTTCGGGCAATCTTATTTTAAGATTCCAAAAATTCTTTGCCTGAGGAAAAGTCTTGTAATGCTGTGGCAAGCTTAAATTCAAAAATGTATATTCACTTGCAGGAATTTTTGTTGTTGCTTTTTACAAAGCAGTATTACTGCAGAATAATGAGAAGCTACCTGTCTATATCAGACAAAGAAGGAAAACTCTGCGCTCACTGAAGGCGAGGTTTCGATCCATCTGCGTAAGCCTGCGCTGAACAAGGACATTCCCCTGTTGACGTCATTAAACAGTTTGTACCTAGTACCAAAATCTGCCAAATGGTTGAACGAATGTTTGTTGATAACATTCAGTTGAGTAGTGAAGTCATTTCGTCCTAGAAAATATTTCCCAGTATTGCCCATTTTAAGACTAATATTAGGAAAATTAGACCCCACCAGGGCTGTATCCACACTAGTGAGTGTTTTCTAATAATGTTTCCAGTTCTCCATTTGCTTGTTTTTATATAGCAATTCTTAGCAGACAAAAAAAAAATTTTTCCAAAAGATGTTTTTGGAATCAGCCAGTTCATATAGGAAAGAATATGTGTTTATTTTCCCAGGCAAAGTATTTTTTCTGGGTGGTTCTTAAGACGACTGTCTTCAAAACGTTTTTCAAATGTTTCCACTCAACTCTAACTTCAAAGACTGGTTCTGGGTGACAGACTCTAGATGAGTGTAATAATATAAACATTTTGGAGATGGTTTCTTTAGACAACAAGATCTACTTTTGGTTCATTCTGCTTTCAGTTGGATTATCAAATCTCCAGCCACTAGAAAGCTGAAGTGGTGGAGGGCAGGAGATGTGACTTGATACACAAAATAAGAGACCAACACATACAGGTCATATTTAGTAAGCGTAATTGATAAGTCCTGGGCTTAGAGCATCCCTACTCAATAGGATGATGGAACTCTTGATGCTATAGCTCATTTTCAGAATTTTATCGCTGAGATCCACCTTCTCCATCCTCCCCACATTTTACAGGTAGGAAAGAGGAGTTCAAAGGTGTAAAATGACTTCTGTACATTTGCACAGTTGAGAAATAACACAACCAGAAACAGAACTCATGTTTCTTGGTTTCTAATCCATTGCTTTTTTGCAGTTGTTGCTTTTCTTGATATCAAGTAACAGTATGATGTAGTGGCCAAAATATATAATGCAAACCCAAAGAAGAGTAGAGCAGAGTGTAAGCCTATCTATTCTCAACATTATGCGTTCTATAAATATTTACTGAGTTGCCACTATATACCATGAATTGTGCTAGACAGCATTAAAATGGCTATTTAGGATGTCGTTGAACAGCTATTCTATAATTTTAGGCAGCATTTAGAATTTTTTTGAAATATCGAATAACTCTTAAGAACATAAAGGCTGTCTTAGGAGGTAGTGTGGTCCCTGTGTGGAGCCAGCCACTGGATAACCCGCAGGTTGGGACTCAATGGAGCGTTTCTGCAATGAATGGAGGGTTGTGAGATAGCCTGTAGGTTCTTTACAGCTCTAAAGTCCTGTGATTCCTGACAAAGCTTCTATAAATGTGTTCATGACAGAGTTCTGGGTATGGATTGAGCACAGGAGCAGGGGGGTGAACCTAGGTCAACCATATGACCAAAAAGGGCGTCAGACTTACTTCTCTGTCACATGGGCCTAACCTGGGTCCTGGCAGAACTCAAAAGGGAACAGTGTAGCCCTTTCCCCTGAATTTCCAGCACCTCGTTGCATCAGGCCACATGATATTCAGGAAGAAATACATATACATTTTTTAATATTGAAAATTTTTCAAATTACAAAATTAGTATACTCTGTTTATAAAAGTTCGAACATTACAGAAATCTGTATGTGGAATCCTTTATCATACCACCACTCCCCATAAAGCCATCTGGAGTACGTTTCTCCAGATAGTTTCCTCTGAATATATCAACATATGTTATTTATATATATTATAACATATATAAAATATGCCATATCTTAATAAAAATCAAATTATGTTATACTTAATTTGCAACTTTTTAAAAAACTTAATTATTATAGATATTTTTCCATGTTAGTGTATTTATTTTAAAAGGCGATGTCGTGTTCCATTGAATGGGTATATCTTAATTTTACATTACCATTTACATTTCATTTTATATATCAGGATTAGGCTAGGGTTCCTGGTTTTGGGCAGGAAGATCACAGAGGTAAAGTGCCCATTTCATCACATCACATCAAGGGTACATCTATCAACATGATTTATGGCTCTTCGTGCTGACCTCAGTCACCTGGCTGATGTAGTGTTTGTCACGTTTCCCCAAAGGAAAGTCGCTTTTTACCCCCCTTTCCACACTGTCCTCTTTGGAGGAAAGTCACTATGCACAGCCCACACTTAAGGAGTGGGGAGTTATGCTCCATCTCCTTGAGGGAGGAGCATCTATGTAAATTATTTGGAAATCTACATGGGAGATTTCTCTCTTCTCTCTATTAATTTATTCAGTCTTTTATTTATTTCCATATGGAATGATGGGTGTTTGTTTTATGCTTTGAGTTGTAATCCAATATTGCTTTATTTTCTTGCTCATGTTTTTCCAGCTTTGGCCATTGGCAACTTTCTTTTGGCTCCTGTGCCCCTTTGACGTACCCCCGTTATTTTTTTTTTAAGCACATCCTTACTTTCTGACACTTACCAAGCTCATCTTGCATGTTACCTGCCCCAGTCCTAATATCAGCCATTTCACCTTTTATTGGAGAGTGGTGTTAGAAACCAAGTTCCAGGTGCTAGATGTGCTTATGGCTACTGGCATTTTGCTTATTTTAGGTCCTTTTAACTGACAGAGCAAAGAAATATACGTGTGTATATTGATCTTTGTGTATATATATGTGTATATATTTATATAAATGTTCTGCATGTAATAATCTCTACTATATTAAGTTAAACATGAGTGCTTATTGATGTCTCCAAATCTAATACATTCCCACATGGATTGTTCTAGCCTTCTCCCCTTGGTTATCTGTAAATTTCATCCCCCCTCCCGCCCCCCCCGCCCCCCCCGCAATGAGAAACCTGCCTCCCACCGTCTGCCATCCATTTACTTAATGGTTCAGTTCCAGTCTACACATATAGCACTATCAGGATTGTTAACCTATACCACCGTGGGAACCTACTTAATCAGCTGGAGTCCGGTGCTAAGTGCGGTTCATTTTGCCTTTAGTTTTGTATACTTTGTTCATTTCCAAAGTTGCATAGGTTAGCATCTTTTCCCCACTCCCCTCAGGGAGGTTTTTTCCATATGTTTGTAATACAATTAGATTCTCTTGTCATCATTGTGATTCTTTCCTGATGCTTTCTGATCTCGTGAATCATTTTTTAAAATGTGTGTGCATTAAAGTTCACTTTTTGTGCTATAAAGTTCAGTGGGGTTTGACAGATGTGTAATGTCATATCTAGCATTATAGGATCATACAGCATAGTTGTTTCATCACCCTAAAAATTCCCTGTGGTCATCCCTCTTCTCCTCCCCATGAACCTCTGGCAATTAATGGTCTTTTACTGTGTCTATAGTTTTGCCTTTTCCAGAAGGTCATATAGTTAGAATTATACAATTGGTAGCCTTTTCACACTGGCTTGTCTCACTCAGCAGTATGCATTTAAGATTCCTCCATGTCTTTTTGTGGCTTAATAGCTCGTGTCTTTTTTCACTGAATAATGTTCCATTGCATGGATGTATCACAGTTTGTTTATCCATTCACCTATTGAAGGACATCTTGGTTGCTTCCGGTTGGGGCAATTATGATTAAATCTGCTATAAATAATATTCATGTGCAGGTTTTTGTGTAGACATAAAGTTTCCACTCAACTGCATAAAAGCCCAGGAGTGTGAATACTGGATTGTATGGTAAGACTATAGTTACTTTGTAAGAAGCTGCCAAACTGTCTTCCCAAGTGGCCGTATCATTTTGCATTCCCAGCAGCAATGAATGAGACTTCCTCTTGCTTGGCATCCTTGTCAGCATTTGGTATGTCAGTTTTCTGGATTTAGCTGTTCTAATAGATGTGTAGTGATATCTCATTGTTGTTTTAATTTGCAATTCCTAAAGACATATGATGTTGAGCATCTTTTCATATGCTTTTTGCCATCTGTATATCTTTTTTAGGTGACTATTCTGATCTTTTATCCATTTTTTAATTGGATTGTTTGTTTTCTTATTGTTGAGTTTTAAGAGTGCTTTCTATGTTTTGTATACAGGTCCTCTACCAGATAAATGTTTTGCAAATATTTTCTACCATTCTGTGGCTTGTCTTTTACCCTCTTAACAGTGTCTTTCATGAATTATCAATTTTATCATCATTTTCTTTACTCTCAAAGAGTAGCCTGAGGGTTGCAGCCTTCTGGTGGTAGACAAGATCAGTTCTCCTGATGCAGTCAGTGCTGTGTTCCTCCCCTTCCTACCTTGATAGCCACTGGTCTAGATTCTTACTGCTGGGCCAAGCCCACCACACTTTGGAGCCTCCCCTTGTTGCCTTAACTAGAATGAGCAATGGCGGGGTAGGTTCATAAAAACCTGGGAGATTTGGTGCTTAGTTCTGGCTCTGCTCATTACTAGCTGTGTGGCTTCAAAAAGACAGCGGCATTTCTCTGCACCTCAGTTACTTTGGATCTGATACTCTCTAAGTAAACAGTGTATGAGATATTATTCGCAAGCAAAAGCTTTAGTGTCACAGTATTTGATTACTCTCACTGAGGTTCATAGTCAGCTACTACAGTTCTCTTTTAAAGCAGAAGTCTATTCCCATCCATGGTGGTGATTTAGAGAGTCAATGTTAAAGCCATAGCTGGACCATTTCTAGAAAATATGTATCAGCCATGCCAAATGTCTCACTTAACATATTAGGACTCTGTGGACCTCTTTGCTTTTCTCTTAGTATATTATATTTACTATAGGCTTGGACATCTTCCCTAGACCTAACATGACCTCTCCTTTTGAAAGTACCTGGAAAATCTAGGAGATTCTCCTAGAATGAGATGGAGAATCTACTCTGCAAGTTCTTCTTCTGACATGCATTATACTAAGTAGAAATGTTTGTGGTGGCAAACCCACTGTTGTTTCATCTTCTTCATTCCTCTGAGGTATATGAGTGTATTTTTGAATGTCCAGCCAAGTCTGATTTTTGCCTTGCTAAGATATTTCTGTTATTCTGTTTGCCAGGGGAAGCAACTGAAAACTTTTAAGGAGGGTGTTGATGTGATTTGATCTCTTTTTTGAAGAAGTTACTCCTGATGGTGTGTACAGAAGGTATTTTAGAGGGACAAGAGTGGAAACAGGAAGTGACTGTGAAAGGAAAAGCTAGAGAAGAGCTGGAACAGGTGGTGGCATGGAGTTGGAAAGAAGGCATCAGATCTGAAGCGTATCTGGGAGGAAGAGCTTAGTAGACTTGCTGACAGATTGAAACTGTTTGGGGAATAAGACAACTAACCACCCTGGTGTGTCCAAGACTGTCCCAGTTTTAGAACTAGTCATGCTAGTAGGGATTACCCACTCTTTAAAATCAAGGATTGGATTCCCCTATCGTGAAGGTTCTTCTTAGCTCTAACGTTCTGTATTGCTGCGATTCTGTGAGATGGTCCTGCAGAGCAATTTTCTCCCGATTAACAGAAGGTCTAATGGTGATCTTGGCTTTTTTTCTAGCAGGGCCAAGGCAGACACTTCAGAAGAAGGCATCCTCTATAAGAATAACACATCCCATCCTTATAACATCTATGTGAAAGAGTTCTTTCCAAGTAGGGGAGATTTAGCTCCTATAAAAGAAATAATTTTCTAACAATATATTCCTGGGAAGCAGAAAGCTATGACTCCTCCCTTTTGAAAAGTCTTTGAAGAGGAGATTAGATATTCATTCATCTGAAGGCTGCCCAAAATCAAAGGAAAGGTTGACATGACCTCCTGAGGTCACTTTTGTGACTCCGGCAAATGGTTTGAGTTTTACAGCAAAGGAATTGGCAAATGCAAAATTTAATGAGTATTTTTGTCATTACCCAAGATAAATGTTTAACATCCCATTTTCTCAGATGCAGGTGGCATTGATGAGAATCCCTTAGAGATGCATTTGACCTTGCAGCTGTTAAATTCAGCCTCTCTGCAGCACCTGCCAAGAAACCACTTGTAAAGGAACCGTGTAGTTAGATGCCCATTTGTTAGTGTTTCAATCCACTCAGTTCTAATTCTCTCTTTGGAATCTGGTCTGCCCCTCCTCCCTTCTGATAGAGAATTGCCTCCTATTTACTTTTCTTTCTGAAAAATGCACACATTAAGTGCAAACATTTTGACTAAGCCACATAGGAAGCCTTGAACCTACCCGTGGGGAAATACCAAGAGTCTTTTCAAATCCTGTAAATGAGAGCATCATTACAAAAAAGAAAAACTGCTAAGTGTCAAGTATCACTTCATAATGCAGCTCTTGACTTCTTATTATTCAGGAATGCCAAGCCTTTCATCTACTTTGTAAACCTGCTCTGGAGTTGATTTAATCAGCTTTCTGAGCTTGGTGGGAAGTTGTCGTATAGATGTGGGGGTAGGGAGCAGTTTCTCCCTAACTCTCACTTATACTCTTAATAAAATAAGGAGATCTGTCTTTCCGGGAACGGTTCATCAAGGCTGACCTGGAAGCAAACCTTTTTCTGTGATCTTCAATTTCCTTAGCAGTTCACCAGTAAAGCAGTTAGACTCCATTGGCCGGTCTATCCTAGAACCGCCTTTCAGCAGCATTCATCGTGTACCCTCACAGCCAAGATCATGTTGTTAGCTGCTTTGGGCAGGCTTTTCATCCTTATATCTTCCAAATGAAGCAGAGGATTAGGGGAGATTGTGTTTTCAAAAATTAGTTATGAAGGTTTCTAACTTGCTGTCATTTAATGGCAAGGAGAATAAGACTCCTGCTTATAATAATAGCTGATATTTGTTTAGCCTCAAACAATACCTCATTTAGCAGCCTCCTACCAGCCCCTTTGAGGTGTATAATGTTATCCCCATTGAGTAGATGAGGAAACTGAGTTTTGGAACCTTTAAGATGCTTGTGCAGGCTCACATTGCCAATAAGCATTAGCAATGGGTTTGCTCTACTACTGTGGGTACCATACGATGATCAAAGCCATGATGTTTATCCTCAGGCTTCTCTTCTGCAACATTTCCTCATGGAGTCTTAAAGAAACAATCTTTAATTCAGTCTTGAGACATTCAAAATGTCTAAGCCTCCCAGGCTGGTACTTACTCCCACTGCAGCTGGCACTGTGGAGGCCCTTTGTCACTTGAGCTGCCAGAAGGAATGGCTGCCTCTTGTCCCTGGTCTTCTGGGCTGGACAGCACTGAAGCCTGTTATACTCATCTGGGGTGCAGACGAAGAGAGCCTGGTATCTCCGAGTTCCTACACTGTGTAGGTCCCTACCATACCACCAGCTCAGTTATTGGACTTTCCTTTTTTTAAAAAATCCTTCATTTATTGTTATTAAGTGCACACTTCATGCAGGACCCTGTGTGAGAGAAACAACAGAATAAAACCTTCAGCCAGGGCATTCAAATGGAGATGCCCAGCAAATGGATAGCAGAGTTGTACTTGAACTTGGGAGATAGATAAGGATTATGAAGATAGATTTGTGAGTCATGCAGGTGATGAGGTTTGATGAAGCCAAGTGAAGCACGTGGATTATTGGAAAGAGCCCGGAATTTGAAGGGAGAAGGGGTGTGTTAGAGTCTCATTTCTACCTCTTAGGAGATGCTTGACTTCTGGCAATCTCTATAACCTCAACTAAACTCAAGATCCTTTATCTCTTAAAGCAAAATAACGATCATTCCTACTTCACAGCATTGTCACAAAGATAGCAATAAAGTATTCTGACGTATTTTGTAATGTGCAATCAAAATTTCAGTTGTTGCTGTTCATTATTATTATTATTGCTGCTACTATAAACAAGTGAGAAAAACAAAAGTAAGTGGGAATGGATCCACATGGAACCAACACCCTGGTTACTGGCTACCACTTTAGAGATAGGCTTCGAAGTCCGAATTTGACTTGGTGAACCTTTCCCTAGGGACAGATGTAATGGCATAGACAGAAGAAATAATGATAGTTAAGAACATATCAGAATACGTAAAATTATGTATAGAAAAAGATTAAGTCACTTAATCTCTCTGAAGCTTGGTTTCTTCCTGAGTAAAATGGAAATGATTATATACATATCATATGTTTGTTTTGAGGATTAAGAGATTAAAAAATACATACAGATCTCCTTAGCACAGTTCCTGGCAAATACCACACAGGAAGTTGGCCCAACAGCAATTTAGAAGCAGCCTAGTATTATGGGTGGTAAGCCCTACCGCTTGATTGACCAGTTACTTGTTTTCTACCCTCTGCTCCCATATTTCTATGTAGATGGTTTATTGTGACAGTGGTTGGCACATAGTAAGCATCCAATAAATAGTAGATATTATTAACAATAAGTTTACATAATGAGTTAGTAGTGGAGTTGAAACCCGTGGAAGCTAAATGTTTAGACAGATGAGACCAAATGGGAATTTCCCATCTGTTTTTTCTGTTAGTCAGAACCAGTTGTCTGGACTGGTAGGATGGTAAAGCCTGTTTCTCACAATACTGATATTCAATAGAGCTGGAGGCAAAGGACCTAGAAAAGACAGGTGAACCCGGAATTACCACAAGTGAGCTATTTATAGGTAAAGGTGAGAAGCAAAAATAGAAGCAAAAATCAGCTGAATTTGTTGCCCAAAATTGTATAGGGAAAAGGAGAGATCAGCAAATTTTGCTTACTTGAAAGTATATAACCAAATAAAATATTAAATTTATGAGCTTATGGACTCATTAACTTCAGTAAGCATCATAGTTGGGCTGTCACACAACAAAAGCTGTTAACTCCAAAACAATAATTAGAATGATGGATTGTTCTGGTAAGTCACAGTTCATCAAAAGTACCTTACAAAAGCTACTGTTATGAGTTTATGTAAGGACTTTTTAGGTGTATTCATTATGTAGGAAGCACTAGGATCTTTCTGGGGGGCTTACTATTAGCAAATCAGAGAATGCTTTTGTTAAAGTCTGGTCATTTGGTGATTTCTGAAATTTAGTTTAAGTTCCAGCTGTGGAAGCACACCACCTGTCTGTCAGTTGCCATTCTGTGGCGGCTCACATAGAAGAAATAGGACTTAACAACTATACGCTGGGCCTTTGGGGAGGAAAAAAAGAAGGAAATTTGGCAACAAATGTTAGCTTAAGGCAAGTCCTTCCCTAAAAAAACAAAAACAAAACAACAAACCACCAACCAACCAACATACAGAGCTCTACCCTTTTAGGGACTTACCTGTTTTGGAAAACTTAATTGCCACAAGAGAAAAGGTAACACTATGTAGATCAGAGTGTCACCTGAGTGTAACTCTCTGCCTCTAGTGACATACAGGTCCCTCCATATCACCCTAATCTGTCAAGACCTCAAGACCTCGCTATCTTTCAGAACTTCTCCAATGTTCATAAACCTGCAAGTTTTAAAATCAGAATCCACTTCCATAGGCTACCCCATCTAGATTTCCAAACTTGCTGTGTTTTTGTTTTTTATGTTATTTTATAATGCCTGTTTAAAATGAGCTATATTTATAAATATACTAGAAAATTTAGAATTCATTTATAAATATTTTAATAACTTCTCCTTTCACTAACTTCTAATTACCATTTAAAAACAAACATACAGGGTACTCCCCCCCACCCCACCCCGCCTCCACCATCACCATTGAATTTGATCATGTTTTAGGTCTTTTAGATGAAAAGTATTTTACACGAATAGCAAACTTGTGTTGGACCCGGCGGGAAACTTCACTAGAAGGAGGGCTGTGTGCAAGCTCTTTTTATACCAGTATAGCCAGTAACGGATGTTTTAAATTGCCTGGGTGAAAGACTGCATTACTGCCATTTACCTTAGCAACAGCTTCAGGGGGACTCTCTTCATCTTTGATTACTTCCTTCTATGCCGGGAATTGGAGTGACGGAAAGAGTATGGAGTCAGATTGGGTCCAAATCCTGGCTCAGGGACCATTGGCAATTTACAAATCTGCTCTCAGCCTTGCTTTCCTCCTCTGTAAGTTGAGGATGATAATGCTGACTCCATGGACTTGTCCAGATAAACCACAGTGAGTCAAGCTACTGGGACCCCAGAAAGTGCTGGGTGGGGTGCAGACATGGCCCTGGTGCTGGACACTTTACCCATAGGGGCACTACTGCCCACCTGTGATCTCAGACTCGGAGCAATAAGGAAAACAAGCCCAGAGTTTCTCCACTGGCAAATTCTCTCTGCCTCCATTTGGCTTACTTGGCATATGACAGTATCTCTAGCTGACCCGTAAAGAGAGGGATTTAGACAAGGTTCAAATACATCAAATTCAGTCTTGTCTCCACAAATAAAACTCTTTGTTGTGCTAACGTGAGAAGGGGCCACAGAAACAGTGACTTGATGTGATTCAGCCCAGGGCTGAGACAGAGCTCAGGTCCTTCCTTCCTGCCCCAGAGTCTAATATTCACAAGAGTTTTGACTTAGTCTTCTTGTAATGACTGTTGAAACAGGGTCACGGTATTGTGGAAAAAACGGAAATTGTTTTAACTCGATTTTAACAGTTTGTTAAATTTGCTTCTGTCGCTTCCCTAGCACCTTAGCGGTAGTTAAACTTGTGAAGATGAGGCCCACTCACCACCCTCCGCCCAAAACACCGAAGCGCTGCCTTCTCCCGAGGGACGAGGACTGTTCTGTTACCAAAGAGGAGTGATCATTCTAGCTCACACGGCTGCATCCTTAACTACGGCCCAGGTGCTATTCTAAGCACTTTTCTATTTATTTTCTTTAGAATGTTCTAAGTACTATTCTAAGCACTATTTCAGGCGCTTGGAGTATTCTAAGTACTTTTCGGATGCTTACAGTATGAAGTACTTCAATTTTTTCTCAGAGTCACCCTCTGAAGTAGGTACTCTCTACTCCCTAAATTTACCCTGACCACCTTCTCCCACCTCCACCGTCACACCCTAGTCCAGGCCACTGTCACCTCTTGCTTGGACCCTGCAGTAATCTCATAACTGTTGCTTCCTTCTTTGCCCACTTCGGTCTCTTCTCCACAAAGCAGCCAGTGTGATGTTTTTAAAACATAAATCAGATCATATCAAATTATTTTCCTTCTCATTAAAAAAAGGCACAATAACAACAAACAAACAAACCAAGAAACAAAGATTCACCCTGAGCTAACATCTGTGCCAATCTTCCTCTGTTCTGTGTGTGGGTTGCCACCACAGCCTGGCCACTGATGAGTGATGTATGTCCACTCAGGGGAACTGAACCTGGGACGCCGATGCAGAGCGCACCAAACTTAACCACTACAAGGTCAGCCCCTTCACTCACTTTTCAACATACTTCATTCTGAATGCCTTACACGGTCTTCAGAGCCCTTGCAGGATCAGGTCTTTACTCTCTTTCTCTCAACTTTGCTCACTTGGCTTAACTAAAGTGGTTTTTCAACCACCCCAGACACAGTTCTGCCTCAGGGCCCCATTCCTAGTGCTTGGGATGCTCCTTCCCCAGATAATCTCCTTCTCCCCCTCCTCTTCCTCTTTTTCTTCCTCTCTCTCTTTTCATTGAGGTCTCTGCTCAAATGTAGTCTCTTCAGAGAGGCTTTCTCTGACCCTTTCTCTAAAATCGCACCTCTGTCCCTCTCTATCCACTTACCTTGCTTTATTTTGCTTATCACTACAAATTGAATCTATTTTTGTGCATTGATTAACTGTCTTCCCTCTTTAGAAAGTAAGCCTCTTGAGGGCAGGACTGTTTTGTTCATTATTGCATCCCAGCACCTAGAACAGTACCTGGCACATGGTAGTGCTATATATAAACAGATTTTATTGAGATGTTGTTTAAATACAATAAAATGCATTCATTTAAATGAACAGTTTGATGAGTTTTGACAAATATATAAACCTATGTGACCGCTGCTACAATCATGAGATAGAACAGTTCCCCAAAAGCTTTCCTCCTGCCCCTTTAGAGTTAGTCCCTGCCTAGCACCCACCCCCGAGCCCCGGGCAATTACTGATCTGCCTCCTATCGCTATAGATTGGGTTATCTTTTCTAGAATTTCATGTAAATGGAATCCTGCAGGCTGTCTCTTTTGTGTCTGACTTCTTCTGCTCAACATCATGTTTTTGAGATTCACCTGTTCTTGTGTGTAACAATAGCTGGTTCCTTATTATTGCTGGGTAGTATTGCATTATATAGATGTACCATAGTTTATCATTTCACCTACTGATTCATATTTGGGTTGTTTATGGTCTTTGGCTATGATGAATGAAGCTGTTATGAACATTTATGTGCAAGCCTTCTTGAGGATATATATTTTCATTTATCTCTAGCAAATTCCTAGGAGTGGCTTAAAATGGTTTTTTTCGTTTTTATTTGAGGAAGATGTTAGCCCGGAGCTAACATCTGCCACCAATCCCCCTCTTTTTGCTGAGGAAAACTGGCCCTGAGCTAACATCCGTGCCCATCTTCCTCTACTTTGTATGTGGGATGCCCACCACAACATGGCCTGATGAGCAGTGCACAGGACCGCACCTGGGATGGGAACTGGTGAACCCCTGGCCGCCGAAGCTAAATGTGCAGACTTCACCACTGCACCACCTGACGGGCCCCTTTAAATGTATTTTTGAATGAACTTTATAAGTGGGTAATCAGAGCCATTGAGAGGGTAAATGGCCTTCCTAAGAACACACAGCCAGTAAGTGGTGACGTGGGGTTTGCTCCTGAGTGGTTCAATGCCAAAGTGTCTAAGTTTTAAATCTTTCCTTGAAGGTTTCTATAGCCCAGTGAAGCTAAAAGTCTGGCACATGTCTAAAGTGGCCAGCTCTCTGTCCTTGGAGAAAAGACCATAGACTGGGGTCTGAGTAGAGGTTGGACACCCACTTTCCTGCTCAATTCCCTTCTCTCTCTACTCCCCACCCCCTCTTCTTTCCCAACTTTCTCCTCTGAGTACAGAGCAGTGGTGGCTGCATTGAGGGAAAAGCTTCTGTAGCAGGTACTATTTTAATTGGAGCACATGGTGTGTGCCCCGCTGGCTGGCGGCTTCTCCGCCTGCACGCAGCTGGGGCCCACATGGCTCATGGACCTGCATGCAGATCATCAGCTGGGCTGGTATTACTTTGCCAGTGCACCTCCGTGTGTATGGTGAGAAATAGACACTAGGTCTCAGTTCTCCTCTATGGTAAAGATGCCTTTTTCTTCCTCACCTGGGGCTCTCCACAGGGTGCTTGCTAAACATGTGATATAGAATTAGTACAAAAGATGGAATCCCTCGGCAATCTGAAGCCTAATTGGAAGGATGGTGAACAAATATACACTAATGCAGTTTTTGCAAAAGCATCACAGCGATAAATCTATTTGCCCATGCATGGCTTTCTCCTCTCTAGCAGTGCGAGAATTATATGGTGGTATCAAGGGGATGGACTTCATGGAAGAGGCTGAGGAAGAATGAATTTCAGAGATGTTTAGTATTACACCTTTTGAGGAGTAGCCAGAGCCAAAGAAAGGTAAAAGAAACTGCAAGGACTGTAGATGCCCAGGCCTCAGGCAGCATCATAAATGTAAAATATGCACTAAATAAGCAGCAGGAAACACTTGCGTCACTGTGAAGTTAACAGCTCTCCAGCCTTGAGGAGCCCCTTCGTTTTGTACTTTTCCCTTCTGGAGTAGGAGTGGCTTTGCCAGTAGATGAGCCAGTGGTACCTAGTTCCTGATGTGGGAGGAATAACCTGGTGGCATATTATAAATACAGATTCCCAGAGCCTACTGCCAGTGATTTGGAGCTAATCAAGCTGGGATGGGGCCCAGGAATCTGCCTTTTGACAATTTAGCCAAATTTACCTTGTTATCGGGGAGCCATACTTAGAGAAAGAGTGCTCTAAGCCTAGCATCCTCCTCTGTGAACAGCTTCAGTGGGAGCCCCAGGAAGGTAACTGATTAGAGGCCAGCTCTGCTCTTAGAGAGAGAACAGTAGACTGGGCTGAGATGTCTGGTCACTGGCCATCTGTCCATTGCCAGGTCTGACCCTCTTTCGACCATCTTCACAGTATCCCACAAGAGGTGATCGCAACAGGTTAAATAATGTGTGTTATTTATAACACATCACTCCTGCCTCCTGCAGTGTGTCGGTTCTTATTTCTGTTCCAAATGCTCAGCACCTCCTGTAAATAAGAACTCCCTGTTGGCTCGTGTGATTGCATTTATTGTTGGTATTTTTGTCTTCTCTTCTCTTTTGCCTCACTGTGTTCCAGAATGAACAGCCTGACGTTTCCCCCTCCTCTATGTCACGGGGTTGTTGGGCGAATTAAATGAGCTAATGGATGCAAAGCATTGAGAACAGGGCCTGGAATATGTGATCGCTCAAAATGTTAGTTGTCATCATTATCAGCATCATCATCATCATCATCATTTCATGATTATAAACCTGCACATTTGTATAAATGCATACATATGCTTAAACCCTCTGTTCAAATGCCTTTATGGCTCCCAGTGTTCTACTTAATAGAGTCCAACTGGTAGCCTGGCAGTCAAGGCCAATCTCAGCCTTCCTTGTCAGTCCTAGCTCTTTCTTTCATCCATACGGTGTTTTAAGTGAATTGAATTGCTCAGTGTTCCCTCTCATGCTTTTTCATGTGTCTTCTCATACTAGACTTCATGCTTGGAAAGCTCTTCCCTGAAACATCATACACCATGACCATCCTTCAGTGCCCAAGACAAAACACTCAAGTCATCTTCTCCCCCAAAGTTTCCCCAACTTTCCTGGACAGTGTTAATAGCTTCCTCCTGTGAACTCTCAGGGGGTCACCTGTATAATTTGTCTCAAGTCCCTTTTGGCACATAACACTTTTCTATGCTGTGATGGAATCAGTTGAGCTTGGGTCCTCTCTTCCCTATCAGAGAATAAGGGCAGTGGCTTAAGGACAAAGTTGTGGCTGCTTCTTTGTAGCCTCACTCTGTCCTAATTGCCCCTTTCCCAACAGTGACCACATGTGGTGGCATCTCCATGCACATTGGCTGAATGAATAAATAAAAATATAAGGAACATTTCAAGGGTACCGTGTATCAGTCATCCTTAGACATTAGAGCAAGCAAGCAGCTTTCTGTCTTTCCCCTCCTTTTCACCTCTCTTCATCTTTTGCAGAGAGACTGACTTAGCCAATGTGGCCTCTGCTCCAAATTTTCCCTCTTATCCTCCCCGCTCATTCCAAGGAATACGTCTTGGTTCTGTGTTAGATCATTGGCTTGCTATTATTTTATAACTAATTTTTTGAGAATGCTAAAGGTTGATAATGGCTCACAAATGTTCTTTTCCGTGTTAACTAGTCCAGGTTTCTAATGCTCTGTTTTGGGGTGTGGGGGATCTTTTGGCCAGTGGATTTTAGCTTTTGGTATGAGAACTCCTGGGGTACGGCAGGAGTTATTACGGTGGGTTTTCAAATCCACATGCATACTAAGAAGTGTGTGCTGGCTAAAAGAATACACTCTCTTGAGATTGGTGTTGGTATTTTTTAAAAATCTACATAGGTATCACTGTGATGAGTACAGTGAAATTATTAAAGGAAGTACTAAATACATCTTTTTTGTCAGTTTGCATTTTCTCAATCATGGGATGTTAGCTTAAAAATGACTATTATGTATTGAGACCAAGAATTTTTGAAAAAGAGAAGTTCCCACCCTCAAAACTTGCTGTGTGTCTGGGCTGTTTGGCAGCCATCAGCCACACGTGAATGATGCCACTTGTGCTTGGTAATTAATACCCGTATTTAAAGGACAGTGATCATTTATTACTTACTGGAATGCAAACGTTTTTAATCAATGAATTAGGTTAAGTTAAAAAAGACATACTTTTCAATTTGCAAATGTCATGAAACTTTCAGCAGTGTCTAGGATGGTGGAATGAAACAAAAGATCTTGATGGTTAGGAATGATGGGCCTTATCTAAGAAGATGAATTTTAATAGGAATTAATGTGGGACCCTGCACTTAGTTCCAAAAATTAAGAGAACCAGCAGCAATGGCACATGTGAACAAGACTTAAGGGTTTTACATGGACAGTAAATTCAATAGGAGTCAACATCTGGTGTGCCTGATGGAGAACTAACGTGAGCTTGGGCTACATTGAGATTGACCAAAATAAATTGGGGAAGGGATTTGCTAGGAAAATGATGGGGATGTTGAACAGCTTGTTGCACTGTGAGCTAGAGGGAAGGACTGGACACATGGGAGTGTGGAGACTGGAGACATACAGTAGATGGCTTTAACTACTTGAAATAGGAGAGAATTTTGCTATATATGAGAGACTTGCCATATGTGGCCTTAGTGGGGAACAATAGGACCAATTGGTAGAAAATAAGGGAGATGGATTTAAGCCCAGCTAAAGGAAGTATTTTCTGACAGCTAAGATGGAATGGAATATTACAGGCAGAAATAAGCCACCTCCTTTCTAGAGGGATGCAAGGACATCTGGATGACATTGGGAATATCTGATATCAGAGAGGTTGTTCTAGCACTGGGAGTATAACATTTTATTTGTTCATTCATTTAAATGCTATTAAAGACATTGCAGATGATTTAAAAACTGTGAAAAATAAATAAGAAAACCTTATTTTTATTTTTGTAAGTAAATTATTTTCAGCAGCCAGAGGCCGTGATACCTCCTAGTGGTTATTATCATCAAATCAGAAAACATGCAGTTTATTACCACATGTTAAATTCTGTCACATTACATTTCTGAAAAAAGTTCAGAAAGCAGAAAGAAAATAAATAACCGAGAAAAAAACAACAGAGTCCTTGTCTTTTTCTCCTCTGAATTCTCCCTTTTCTCACTCTTTTTTTCCTCTCTACCTCTCTGCTCCTGCCTTTTTCCTCCTGGATAATCTTTTCCTGATTTGTTATCATTTTTAGAGTTTATAGATACAATTGATTTAATTTATTCTTTAAAATTTATTTACTTACTTCCACCTTAAAGATTAAAAAAAAATTTTATAAAGTTTAAGATGTACAACATGATGGTTTGACACATTTTTAAGTATTGCAAAACGGTCACCACAATAAGGTTAATTATTTATTATTATTTAAGGAGGTTAAAACATCTCCATTCCCTCACATAATTACCACTTTTTTCTGTGGTGATAACATTTTTTTTTTTGAGGAAGAGTAGCCCTGAGCTGCCATCTGCCCCCAATCCTCCCCTTTTTGCTGAGGAAGACTGGCCCTGACATAACATCCATGCCCATCTTCCTCTACTTTATTTATGGGATGACTACCACAGCATATCTTGCCAAGAGGTGCCATGTCTGCACCGGGGATCCGAACCTGCGAACCCCAGGCCGCCGAAGCAGAACGTGCTCACTTAACTGCTGCGTCACTGGCTGGCCCCTGATGATAACATTTAAGATTTATTCACTTAACCGCTGCGTCATCGGCTGGCCCCTGGTGATAACATTTAAGATTTATTCTCTTAACAACTGTTGAGTATATGATACAGTATTATTAACTATAGTCACCATGCTGTACATTACATCCCCAGAGCTTACTCATCTTATAACTGGAAGTTTTTACACTTGGACCAACATCTCCCATTTCCCCCTCCCCCCAGCCCCTGGCAACCACCATTTCACTCTATTTCTATGAGTTTAGCTCTTTTAGATTCCACGTATAAGTGAAAACATACAGTGTTTGCTTTCTCTGATTAATTTCACTTAGCATAATGCCATCAAGGTTCATCCATGTTGTCACAAAAGGCAGGATTTCCTTCTTTTTTAATGACTGAATAATATTCCATTGTGTGTGTGTGTTTTTGTGTGTGTATCACATTTTTTTTTTTTATTCATTCATCTTTCAATAGACACTTAGCTTGTTTCCATGTCTTGGCTATTGTAAATGATGCTGCAGTAAACATGGGGGTGCAGATGTCTCTTTGAGATAATGATTTCATTTCCTCCAGATATATACCCAGAAGTGGGATTGCTGAGTCATTTGGCACTTACACTTTTAGTTTTTTGAGCAACCTCCATACCGTTTCCCATAGTGGCTACACCAATTTACATTCCCACCAACAGTGCGTAAGGGTTCCCTTTTCTCTATATCCTTGCCAACACTTGTTATTTCTTGTCTTTTTGGTAATAGCCATTCTAAGCTCATTGTTGTTTTGATTTGCATTTTCCTGATCATTAGAGATGTTGAGCATCTTTTCACATACCTGTTGGCCATCTATATGTCTTCTTTGTAAAAATGTGTTTTCAAGTCCTCTGCACATTTTTTAATTGTATTGTTTGTTTTTTTGCTATTGAGTTGTATGAGTTCCTTATATGTTTTGGATAATAACTCCTTAACAGATAGATGATTTGCACATATTTTCTCCTATTCTGTACGTTGCCCTTTCATTTTGTTGATTGTTTTCTTTACTATATAGAAACTTTTTGTTTTGCTGTATTCCCACTTGTTTATTTTTGCTTTTGTTGCTTGTGCTTTTGGTGTCATATCCAAAAAACTATTGCCAAGACCAATGTCAAGGAACTTTCCCCCTATGTTTTCTTCTAGTACTTTTACAGTTTTAGGTCTTACATTTAAGTCTTTAGTCCATTTT